>NC_089509.1:66179380-66311880 GCF_036850995.1 Saccopteryx leptura | reverse complement strand
TCTTCTTGACCTAGAGACCTCTGACCTAAAAAGCCAAGTTATCTGTCCCCTGTGCACCCAAACTACAATAGTGAAAAATAGCAAAATAACAATGACAGACATTCCCATTAAGAACAGAGAAAGATCAAAAGCAGGTAATAGTCATGGTCCTAGAAGATATGAAATCCAGCCAAGCAAATGTTCCTAAGTTCCTCTACTCAGAGATAAAAAATATTATTTAAGGCACAGTTCTGATCCCTGAAATTAGCTTCTCAATAAATTGTGCTTCATGACCCATGGCTCTACCCTCTAGACGTTCCTTTTTTTTTTTTAAATCCTGCCCATCACCATAAGCACAAGCCAGCTCAAGAACATATGGCCCAGCTGCCTCTTTGTTACCATGACTGACAGCCAGATAATGCCCAGAAGAACAGCCACACTATGAATGCATGAAGGAGTCCAATGGAGCCATTGGCATTACCCTAGATTGCTGAACCCCTCAATCTGAGTTTAATAAATGTTGTTTTAAGTGACTTAATTTAAGGTGGTTTGTTACACAGAAATAAGTAACTAATTCATAAAATTTTAAAAGTAGTATGCCTACTGCAGGAGATAAAGCAAAACCAACAAGAAACCACAGACTCTGTGAAGAGAGAAAATAAAGACAAAAGAAACACAAAAGCAAGATGATGGAGAAATAAGCACATCACTCATTATAGAAAAAATACGTAAGTTAGTTCTCTCAGGTAAAAGGCAAATACTATCATTAAATTCAAAACAAATTTCAATTTGTTGAAATTTGTTGATGAAGCCTGACTAGCCGGTAGTGCAGTGAATAGAGTGTCAGACTGGGACACACATGACCCAGGTTCAAAACCCCAAGGTTGCCAGCTTGAGCCCAGCTCACTAGCTTGAACCCAAGGTCACTGGATTGAGCAAGGGGTCACTCAGTCTGCTGTAGCCCCACCGGTCATAGCACACATGAGAAAGCAATCAGTGAGTAACTATGGTGCCACAACAAAGAATTGATGCTTCTCATCTCTCTCCCTTCCTGTCTGTCCCTATCTGTCCCTCTTTCTGTCTCTCTTTCTGTCTCTGTCACACACACACACACACACACAAATTTATTGATGAGTGATGTCAGAGAAATAGCAGCGTGAGAGATACTCCTGATCTCTCCCCTTGAAATTTCAACAAATTGAACAACTATAATAAAGAGAAGGTACTCCAGCTGGGTTTGCAGCCATGCCTGAAATATCCATGCCTCAAAGAGACTTTCACATGCATTGAAAAGGGGAGAAAATAAGACACATTTGCAGAGGACTCTGGTAAGAACAGAAGTCGAAGAACTGAATTTTTCTCTTTTCTCACTGATCTGAGTGAGGGAGGCACTTTTAGTGTGGGTATTGTTTTGGAGCTGGGAGAAGTGAAGAGATTAAGGGGCAGAGGGGGAAGGAGCCGCATTAAGGCAAGCACAACCAAGAGCAGGAACATGGCCCAAGTTCCATGGTCTACCCACATCACTGGGCTTGACTTGTGATTGATGGCACTGGCCATGAGATCTGCACATGAACAGCCCACAGAGTTCAGCCCACTGAAAGCTGGGGCACTCTTTATCTGCAATCTGTGCATGCAAAGTTCAGCATGTCCAGAACTTGGGCGCAATCTGTGCACAGTGCACAACCCCTGCTCTGCGCACAATCCACACTTTATGATCTATTGCAGGGGGAACCAGGGTGGGGCCCCTTAGCCTCTCAGGTCCCACATTGCTCCCCCCGCAGTACAAAGAGTGGCAGTGGCAGATCACCCACAGCTGACTCTCTAAGGCCACTCTCTCCTGTGAGAGGTGGAGGTGCCCTGCACTCATCTCCTTGTCTGTTAGCACCTGAGGAGAGGCACATGGAGACCTGAGACTGCCATTGCTAGAGCCATAAAACTGAAAAGCAGTAAAGCTGTACTGTAAAGCCTTAACAACCCACCAATGTGACTATAGCCCTGCCTATATCATTAGGACAGTAATGACTTAGCAGAGCTCCACCCAAGATTAACAGACCCAAAACTTGTAGTACAGTGCCACCTACTGGAAAAAGAAAAAAGTAACCTCTCAATGCTGAAAAAAAAAGTTTTTTCTTTTTCTTCTTTCTCTTTGTCCCATTTGAATTTCATTATCCTTAGTTGTTATATTTTTATCCCTTTTTTGGGGAGGGTTTTATTGCTGACACTTTTTCTTTTATTATTTTCTCTTCCCTTCTCTTATTTTTTAATCTCATATGAACTTCATTTCCCTTCAAATTATTATATTTTGTTTGTTTTTATTTCATTTTTTCTCTTTTCTCATTTTTTCTCTGTAGTTTCTTTATACTTATTATTTTTAGAATTTTCATTTTTACTGTATTTATTCAACTTTTATTTTTCATTTTTTTAGTTATCTCTTGTTAGCATTATTAACAATACCATTTTAAAATGCCATAAAGGAAGAAAAAATCCAATTTCATAGATACACAAGACAGAAACATAGCTCAGATAGATGATGAAAAATCTCAGGTACAAAGAAACCTTGGAGTTAAATTACAGAGAATTCAAAATTAAAGTTCTAAAAATACTCAATGATATACAAGAAAGCACTGGCAGGCAATTTAGTGAGCTCAACAAACAAATTAATGAATAAAAAGAGTACTTCACCATGGAAATTGAAACTATAATAATGAACCAAACAGAGAGATGAAGAACTCAATATATGAACTGAAAAGTGAGGTAGCAAGCTTAGGTAATAAATCAAGCCAGATAGAGGAGGGAATCAGTGACATTAAAGACAGGCAACTAGAGATACTACAGAGAGAAGATGAGAGAGACTCACAAATTTTAAAAAATAAGAGAGCTCTACAAGAATTGTCTGACTACATCAGAAAAAGCAATATAAGAACAATGGGTATATCAGAAGAAGAAGGAGAAAAAAGTAAATGGAGAGCCTATTCAAACAAATAATCAATGAGAACTTCCCAGGCCTGTTGAAAAAGTTAGGGTTTCGATCTAAAAAGCGAACAGAACACCAACTTACCTCAACCCAAAAAGACCTACTCTGAAGTACATCATAATGAAATTATCACAAATCAATGACAAAGAAAGAATCTTCAAGGCAGCTAGGTAAAAGAAGAAAATAACATACAAAGAAAGGCCTATTAGGTTATCGTCAGATTTCTCAGCAGAAAATCTATAAGCCAGAAGATAGTGGACCCAAACATTTAACGTACTGAAAGAGAGGAATTACCAGCCAAGAATACTATATCCATCAAAGCTATCCTACAAATATGAAGGAGAAATAAAAACATTTACAGACACAGAGGAGCTGAGGGAATTTATCACCAGAAAACCCCCACTGAAGGAAACACTAAAGGGGGTTATCTGACTAGATACAAAGAACAAAACAAAACAAAAACTACAAGTAAAAGCTCCAAAAAGATGTGCTCCTTTTATGAGGCAAGCATAATTCTGATTCCAAAACCAGGCAAAGACAACACAAAGAAAGAAAACTATAGGCCCATATTCCTGATGAATTTAGATGCTAAAATTCTCAACAAAATATTAGCAAACTGGATCCAGAAATACATAAAAAAAATCATAAACCATGATCAAGTGGGATTTATTTTGGGGAGGCAAGGCTGGTACAATATTTGCAAATCAATCAATGTGATTCATCACATAAACAAAAGGAAGGACATAAACCACATGATAATATCAATAGATGCAGAAAAAGCATTCAATAAAATCCAGCACCCATTTATAATAAAAATTTTCAGCAAAGTGTGAATACACGGAACATACCTCAACATGATAAAGGCCATCTATGGCAAACTCACAGCCAACATCATACTCAATGGACAATAGTTAAAAGCAATCCCCTTATGATCAGGAACAAGGCAGGGGTGCCCCCTTTCATCACTCTTATTCAATATAGTTCTGTAAGTCTTAGCCACAGCAATCAGATAAGAAGAATAAATAAAAGGCATCCAAACTGTAAAAGAAGAAGTAAAACTATCATTATTTGCTAATGATATGATATTGTACCTAGAAAACCCTAAAGTCAAAAAAGTACTGGGCCTGATAAATTAATTCAGCAATGTGGGAGGATATAAAATTAATACTCAGAAATCAGAGGCATTTTTATACACCAACAATGATCTGTCTGAAAGAGAAATTAAGAAAAAAAAAACCTTCACTATTGCGACAAAAAAAAAAAAAAATACCTAGGAGTAAATTTAACCAAGGAGGTTAAAAACTTGTACTCAGAAAATTATAAAATATTGATAAAAGAAATCAAGGAAAATACAAACAAGTGGAAACATATACCATGTTCATGGCTAGGAAAAATAAACATCATTAAAATGTCCATATTACCCAAAGCAATTTATAAATTCAATGCAATTCCTATTAAAATACCAAGGACATACTTCAAAGATATAGAACAAATATTCCAAAAATTCATATGGAACCAAATACAAACATGAATAGTCTCAGCAATCTTGAAAAAGAAGAATAAAGTGGGTGGTATCAAACTTCCGGATATCAAGTTATACTACAAGGCCACTGTTCAAAACAGCTTAGTACTAGCATAAAAATAGTCAGATCAATGGAAGAGAACAGAGAACCCAGAAATAAACCCGCACCTTTATGAACAATTGATATTTGACAAGGGTGGTGATAGCATACAATGGAGTAAAGACAGTCTCTTTAACAAATGGTGTTGGGAAAATTGGTCAGCTACCTGCAAAAAAATGAAACTAGACCACTAACTCACACCATTCACAAAAATAAACTCAAAATCGATAAAAGACTTAAATGGAAGTCATGAAACCATAAGCATCCTAGAGGAAAACATAGGCAGTAAGCTCTCTGATATCACTCACAGCAATATATTTGCTGATTTATCTCCATGCTCAAGGGAAATAAAGGACAGGATAAACAAATGGGATTATATCAAACTAAAAAGCTTTTACACAGCTAAAGACAATATGAACAAAATAAAAAGGCAAACCACACAATGGGAGAACATATTCGACAATACATCTGATAAGGGGTTAATAACCAAAATTTATAAGGAACTTGTAAAACTCAACATCAGGAAGATAAACAGTCCAATCAAAAAATGGGCAAAAGAGATGAATAGACACTTCTGCAAAGAGGACATACAGATGGCCAATAGGCATATGAAAAAATGCTCAACATCACTAATCATTAGAGAAATGCAAATTAAAACCACAATGAGATAGCACCTCACCTAACAGAATGACACTTATTAATAAAACAACACATAATAAGTGTTGGCGAGGATGTGGAGAAAAGGGAACCTTCCTGCACTGCTGGTGGAATGCAGACTGGTGCAGCCACTGTGATGGAGATTCCTCAAAAAATTAAAAATCGAACTTCCTTTTGACCCAGCCATCCCACTTTTAGGAATATACCCCAGGAATACCATAGCACATTTTTAAAAGGAGAAATGCACCCCCATGTTTATGGCAGCATTGTTTACAATAGCCAAGACCTAGAAACAGCCCAAGTGTCCATCAGTGGATGACTGGATTAAAAGCTTTAGTACATATACACAATGGAATACTATATGGCCATGAAAAAGAAGGAAATACTACTCAGCCATAAGAAATGATGACATAATATCATTTATGACAATATGGATGGACCTTGATAACATTATACTGAATGAAATAATCAGAAAAAGCTAAAAACAGTATGATTCCGCACATAGGTAGGATACAAAATTGAGACTCATGGACATAGATAAGAGTGCAGTGGTTACCGGAGAAGGAAGAAAGTGTAGGAGAGGGAGGGGGGTAAGGGGGTTAGAGGAAGAGTATAATGATGGACAACATATAAGGAACTGGAAACTATTATGTTAAGTGAAATAAGCCAGGAAGAGAAAGAAAAATATCATATGACCTCACTCATATGAGGAATCCAACAAACAGTATAAACTGAGGAGTGGAATAGAGACAGAGGCCAGATCAAAGGATCCAGAGGGAAAATGGACAGAAGGAAAGGGGATGATAGGCTGATAGGATGGGACGAGAGCAGAAAAGCAAATCCTGGAGGGAAGAGGGGAGGGCGTTACGGGGAGGGAGACAGGGGAGATGTACCGGGAAACACGGGTGACATTAGAATCTATGTAAACACAATAAATTAATAAAAAAGCTACAATGAAATATTATATCACACCCATTAGATTGGCTATTATCAACAAGATAGTTAATAACAAATGTTGGAGAAGCTATGGAAAAAAGGAACCCTCATTCACTGCTGGTGGGAATGTAAATTAGTACAGCCATTATGGAAGAAACTATGGTGGTTCCTCAAAAAATTAAGAATAGAATGACCGCCCTGGCCGGTTGGCTCAGCGGTAGAGCGTCGGCCTGGCGTGCGGGGGACCCGGGTTCGATTCCCGGCCAGGGCACATAGGAGAAGCGCCCATTTGCTTCTCCACCCCCCCCTCCTTCCTCTCTGTCTCTCTCTTCCCCTCCTGCAGCCAAGGCTCCATTGGAGCAAAGATGGCCCAGGCGCTGGGGATGGCTCCTTGGCCTCTGCCCCAGGCGCTAGAGTGGCTCTGGTCATGGCAGAGCGACGCCCCGGATGGGGCAGAGCATCACCCCCTGGTGGGCAGAGTGTTGCCCCTGGTGGGCATGCCGGGTGGATCCCGGTTGGGCACATGCGGGAGTCTGTCTGACTGTCTCTCCCCATTTCCAGCTTCAGAAAAATACAAAAAAAAAAAAAAAAGAATAGAATGACCATATGACCCAGCAATCCCTCTACTGGGTATATACCCAAATACTCAAAAACATCGGCACATAAAGACACATGCACCCCCATGTTCACTGCAGCATTACTCACAGTGGCTAAGACAGGGAAACAACCCAAGTGCTCTTCAGTAGAGAACTGGATAAAGAAGATGTGGTACATATATAAATGGAATACTACTCAGCCATAATAAATGATGACACAGTATCATTTATGACAATATGGGTGGACCTTGATAACATTATACTGAGTGAAATAATCAGAAAAAGTTAAAACAGTATGATTCCACACATAGGTAGGATACCAAATTGAGACTCATGGGCATAGATAAGAGTGCAGTGGTTACCGGGGAAGGAAAGGGAGTGTAGGAGAGGGAGGGGGGAAGGGGGTTAGGTGAAGAGTATAATGATGGACAAATATAAGGTGACGAAGGATGATCTAACTTTGGGTGATGAATATACAACATAATCGACTGTCTAAATGATGTGGAGATGTTTACCCCAATCTATGTACTCTTGTTGATCAATGTCACCCTGTTAAATTTAATTTTTTAAATTAAAAAAGAAATGTGTTCTTTTATGGATTCTTGCTGTATTGGCCAAGAGTTTGCTTAAAGGCTTTAATCACTGTAAAAAAAAAAATAGAAGACTGGATAAATAAGATGTGGCACATATACACTATAGTATACTACTCAGCCATAAGAAATGATGACATCGGATCGCTTACAACAAAATGGAGGGATCTTGATAACATTATACGAAGTGAAATAAGTAAATCAGAAAAAAACAAGAACTGCAGGATTCCATACTTTGGTGGGACATAAAAACGAGACTAAGAGACATGGACAAGAGAGTGATGTTTAGGGGGGGGGGGGAGGAGGGAGAGGGGGAGGGGAAAGGGGAGGGGCACAAAGAAAACTAGATAGAAGGTGACAGAGGACAATCTGACTTTGGGTGATGGGTATGCAACAGAATTGAATGACAAGATAACCTGGACATGTTTTCTTTGAATATATGTACCCTGATTTATTGATGTCACCCCATTAAAATTAATAAAAATTTATTCATAAAAAATGTTTTTCAATCTCAGAATAAATTTAATTTTGTCATAAAAAATTTTAAAAAGGAAATATGTTGAATTATATGTGGCCAACAAGAAAAATATCTAAGAATGACATAATAAAGAATTATCCAAAATAAAATGGTGGAAAATTATTTGGCAAGTAGAAGAAAAAAAAATCAGGGATAGCGTTATTATTATATAATTAAAGACCCAAAACTTCAATGGTCTCTATATTTTAGAAAATAGAAATCAATAAAAAATACATAACTGTTGTAAATCATTATTACTAAATTTTACTAAAAATAAAACTATCATTATAAATACAAGAAAAATGATAGAATAAGTAGATATTGATGTTATTTAACTTAAATCCTATTAAGATTAATGTATTTAGAATTCAGTTTCCAATATAAAAGGAGGAAATATATGTACATTATTCTCAAGCACCTCTAGAACAGTGGTCCCCAACATTTTTTGGGCCACGGACCGGTTTAATGCCAGAAAATATTTTCACAGACCGGCCTTTAGGGTGGGACGGATAAATGCACAAAATAAAATTATGCAACCAGCGTAAAAACTGTGGCATTTCTAAATATAATTGTCGAACTTACGAGACAAGCGTCAAGAGTGAGTCTTAGATGGATGTAAAAGAGGGAATCTGGTCATTTTCTAAAAATAAAACATCGTTGAGACTTAAATATAAAGAAAACGGTAATAATGTAAGTTATTTATTCTTTCTCTGCGGAACGGTACCAAATGGTCCACGGACCGGTACCGGTCCACAGCCCGGGGGTTGGGGACCACTGCTCTAGAACATATCTAAAATTTATTCAAATAGGAAATAATAAAGAAAACTTAAAAAAAAACAGAAATAAGAAACTTAAAGGGTTCATTTTCTGACTATATGTTTGGGAGGGCCCTTAATCAGGAGTCTACATATGGGCTTCAGAAAATCCATGTATTTTGTGCTTATGAGCATTTTTCTGAGTATTGAGGGCATAGTGTTTGCCAATTTTTAAATGGTCTCATAAAATTGAAATTGGGAAATAATCAATACAATAAATAAAAGAATGTTGTTATAGTGAATCCAACATGCATATTATGATATTTAGTCGGTTTATTGTTCTTCAAGTATAATTTTTATCAATTAGAACTTTTTTGTTACAAGTAATAAAAAACGTAATTCAAAATGAATTTTAAAAGAATTGAATGACAATAAAATGAGAACTTCCAGGAACACGTGTATCTTTTTTTTTTGTATTTTTCTGAAGCTGGAAATGGGGAGAGACAGTCAGACAGACTCCCGCATGCGCCCGACCGGGATCCACCCGGCACACCCACCAGGGGCGACGCTCTGCCCACCAGGCGGGGGTGCTCTGCCCCTCCGGGGCGTCGCTCTGTCGCGACCAGAGCCACTCTAGCACCTGGGGCAGAGGCCAAGGAGCCATCCCCAGCGCCCGGGCCATCTTTGCTCCAATGGAGCCTTGGCTGCGGGAGGGGAAGAGAGAGACAGAGAGGAAGGAGGGGGGGGTGGAGAAGCAAATGGGCGCTTCTCCTATGTGCCCTGGCCTGGAATCGAACCCGGGTCCCCTGCACGCCAGGCCGACGCTCTACCGCTGAGCCAACTGGCCAGGGCCGGAACAGGTGTATCTTGATGCACAGGCTCAAAGTGGGACCTGGCATATCTCCACTTCTATTTCCTAGTCCACTTGTAAACAGGCTCCTCCTTACAAAAGCAAGAGAGGTCAAGGGACTCCAAACCTTATATAATCTCAGCTTCATTCTGGTGGAAAATTGCATCTCCCTCTATCCCAAAAGTCTCCATAAAGTAAAAAAAAAAAAAAAAAAAAAAAAAAAAAAAAAAAAAATCTCACTCTGATGCTATCACTGGGGCATCCCTAAACTAATCTGTGAGGACAGTGGGAATCTGATGGCCACACCTGACTCACATATCCCTCCCCCAGCCCTCCACCCAATCCCATTTACTAAATGATTATGGTGTATTCCAAGTATAAATATACAAATAATATCTAAAATAGCTTAACAGATGACAGAAAAGAATAAATGGTGTTAGTAATACGACACATGCGTTTTACCGAGCATTTCATATTGACATGTTTATTGTCCATTCTTTTTATTCCACTGTTTCTTAATGGAATGGAGCTATTAAAATTGGAAAAATTTGTTGTACCAGTCACATGCTTTTCCTTTTCTCACACCTTTCTATTTTCAAAATTAATAAAAATTCTGCACTCTCACTAGAACCTAGTGAACTCCATGAGACTAGAATTCGTGGGATAAAACTAGCTATATCTAAACATCACTAATTATCATGGAAATGCAAATAACTCCAACCCCAATGAAATATCATCTTATACCTGATAGAATGGCCATTATCAAAAAGACAAAAAAATTGATGGGTATGCAGCAGGATTGAGTGACAAGATAACCTGGACGTATTTTCTTTGAATATATGTACCCTGATTTACTGATGTCACCCCATTAAAATAAAAATTTTATTTATTAAAAAAAAAGACAAAAAACAACAAGTGCTGTGAAGGATGGGGAGAAAAGAGAACCCTCATGCACTGTTGGTGAGACTATAAATTGGTGCAATTACTACAGAGAACAGTATGGAGGTTTCTCAAAAAATTAAATTTCAAACTATAATATGATTTGGAAATCCTACTTCTGGGTATTTATCTGAAGAAATCAAAAATACTAATTTGGAAAGATATGTGCACTCATGTTTATTGTAGCATTAATTATAATAGCTAAGACACAGAAACAACCTAAGTGTCCACCAACATATGAATAAATTAAGAAAATGAGATATACACACTCATACTCACACATACAATAGGATATTATTCAGCCATAAAAAGAACCAAATATTGCCATTTATGACATAATGAATGAATCTTGAGGGTGTTATGCTAAGTGAAATAAGTAAGTCAGACAGAGAAAGACAAATAGTATATCTCACTTATATGTGGAATCTTAAAATACATGATCTCATAGATACAGAGAACAGACTGGTTTGGATTAGAGTTGGGCAAAAATAGCTGCAGGGGGCAAAAGCTATAAAATTCCAGTTATAGGCCCTGGCCGGTTGGCTCAGTGCTAGAGCATTGGCCCAGTGTGTGGATGTCCCGAGTTCGATTCCTAACCAGTGCACACAGAAGAAGTGACGATCTGCTTCTACACTCCTCCTCCTCTCCCTTCTCTCTATCTCTCTCTTCCCCTCCTGCAGCCATGGCTCTGGTGGACCAAGTTGGCCCTGAGCACTGAGGATGGCTCCATAGCCTTGCCTTAGGTGCTAAAATAGCTTGACTGCCAAGAAACAGAGCAATGGCCTCAGATGGGCAGAGCATCACCCCATAGGGGGCTGACCAGGTGGATCCCGGTCAGAGCGCATGTGGGAGTCTGTCTCTCTGCCTCCCCACTTCTCACTTAAGAAAACTTAAAAAAAAAAAATTCTAGTTATAAAACAAATAAGTCATAGAAATGTAATGCACAGCAGGGTGACTGAAGTTAATTATACTGTATCGCATATTTGAAAGATGCTGAAAGTACATTTAAAATTCTCATCACACCTGACCAGGCGGTGGCGCAGTGGATAGAGCGTCAGACTGGGATGCAGAGGACCCAGGTTCGAGACTCCGAGGTCGCCAGCTTGAGCGCGAGCTCATCTGGTTTGAGCAAGGCTCACAAGCTTGGACCCAAGGTCGCTGGCTCAAGCAAGGGGTTACTCGGTCAGCTGTAGCCCCGTGGTAAAGGCACATATGAGAAAGCAAGCAATGAACAACTAAGGTGTCACAACATGCAACGAAAAACTAATGATTGATGCTTCTCATCTCTCTGTCCCTGTCTATCCCTCCCTCTGAATCTCTGTCTCTGTAAAAAAAAAAAAAAAAAAATTCTCATCACAAGAAAAAAAAAATGCAAAAATGCTGTAACTAAGTATAATGATAGATGCTAACTAGACTTTAGTGTGGTGATCACTTTGCAATACATACAAATATTGAATGACTATGTTGTATACCTGAAACTAATACAATATTATATGCCAATTATACCTCAATTAAAAATATTAAATTTGAGGATATGCATGCTGTTTGGCCCTGCAGTTCTATCTCTGAGTGTTCTTAAGAGAGTTGCTAATAGTATAAAGATGCACATTATTTTAGTAGCAAAAACTTGGAAACAACATAAATATACACCAACCGCAAAATAGATTGTGGTGTATTCATTAAATAGCTCTTAAAGTAAAAAAAAAAAAATAATTCCCTCTATGTCATGAATAAGTCTTGGAAACACTGTTGAATGGAGAAAGCAAACAAAAATCCAACTATCAATATTTGCATTATCTCATAGTTAATTTATTAAAATGAAATTTAAATAAATACTCAAATTTTAGCCATTTAACTAAATCTTGAACTCTTTTGATGCTTATTATTACTGTTTTACACATTTCAGTAAAATAAAATCAGACTAATTCACTGTTCATACCCCTGGAAGGCACTGGGATCTAACAATAATTGAATTCTTTACTTGGAAAGATACTCTCTTATTTATAACTTAAATTACAATATATAGGCCCTGGCCGGTTGGCTCAGCGGTAGAGCATCGGCCTGGCGTGTGGGGGACCCAGGTTCAATTCCCGGCCAGGGCACATAGGAGAAGCGCCCATTTGCTTCTCCACCCACCCCTCCTTCCTCTCTGTCTCTCTCTTTCCC
This sequence comes from Saccopteryx leptura, assembly GCF_036850995.1. Lineage (NCBI taxonomy): Eukaryota > Metazoa > Chordata > Mammalia > Chiroptera > Emballonuridae > Saccopteryx > Saccopteryx leptura. The sequence continues at coordinate 66,299,299 of NC_089509.1, read as the reverse complement.
TCCCGCAGCCAAGGCTCCATTGGAGCAAAGATGGCCTGGGGGGTTGGGGATGGCTCCTTGGCCTCTGCCCCAGGCGCTAGAGTGGCTCTGGTCGCAGCAGAGCGACGCCCCGGAGGGGCAGAGCATCGCCCCCTGGTAGGCAGAGCATCACCCCTGGTGGGCGTGCCGGGTGGATCCCGGTGGGGCACATGCGGGAGTCTGTCTGACTCTCTCTCCCCGTTTCCAGCTTCAGAAAAATACAAAAAAAAAAAAAATTACAATATATAGAAATTCAGTTGAGATAATTAATGGGAAAGAAAGAATTCCTTAAAAAGAAGCTCAACAAAGTGAAAATGTCATACCAAAAAAAGGCTCAATAATAAATGTTAAATAAAAATTCCTAGCACACTGAGAGAAGGCAAAGGCCTGAGAAGTGTTCAAAGAACACCTAAGAGCTTAGCCTCCCTGGCCCCAGCCTAGCAGAGAAGGAGATAAAACTAATTTAATATTTCTTGGGCTTCAGATTGTATTGTACACTGAAGGAACACAGGATAAATTATTTAGACTGTTTCATCCAAGACTGGCAAAATCCCAAGCTGTCATAAACAGGATTTAAAAAGCTTGATGCTGCATAAATAATTTATAGTGTCTAAACCAGAAAAGTTCTAAAATTGAAAGCCTGCATCAAATAGAAGACTATCTAAACCACAGGGCACTCATCTCCCTTCAGGAGCTGACTGAGATATTTTATAGAAAGGTCACCATCATAAATAAAAGCACAATATTTCATCTCTTATTTCTTTTTTTTTCAGAAATATAAACCAAATATAAGATATTAAAGAGATCCCATAGCAATCTTTAAGTAAACAAAAACAACAAATATGCTACCTACATGCTCTTATATTTATTATGTGAACTGCACGCAAAAGGTATTTTTCTTTTGTGTAAGGATCTGGTTAATTCTGTATTTACCCAAATTCTATATCATAAAATATACCCATAATACAATGTACTTTTAAAGTAAAACGAGAATTAAAAACCCCTTGGAGAGAAATCTGAATACAGAAATATCTAGATTTTTATTAAAGTGTTTTAACTTTTACATTTTCTTGCCCACAACTAATATCATATTATTGTAATGGCTTGCCTTTATCAAGTGTACCCAAAACATTCAACCAGATTTATATGAAAAGATCTCTTTCTTCCCAGGCTCATGTTGTACTGGTTTATATAACAATTTTACTTAGATTACATGATGATAATAACAAATATAACTGACAAACAGGTTTGGGAACAGCCCGCTTCATCGTCAGGAGGGAGGCATACGCAAACACAGCAGGCCCCCTGCCGAGAGCTGACCACATTGGCACAGCCACCGCATTTCATGAGCATCAGTCAAAATGTTTTGCAAGGAAAATAAAGAACATTGGTTTACCTGGCAAGTTTATTAAACAGAGGTCATATAAGAACACTTCCACAGTATAATACGGAAAACAGCTACTATGTATGGAGTGTTCGTTATGGACCTTGGCACTATGCCAAGTGCTTTACTGACCATCTGTCTGATTTAAATATGTCAGCAGGCAGTGAGATGTGTTCCACGTGATAGTGTCCCTAACACACAGGCAGATTAATTTTTTGTTTCAAGCGTGATCAAGGTAGACTTTCGAAAGTTGCTTTGCATTTAAAACCTACATAACATGGCACCAAATGACCTGACCAATCTTATCTTTCACTCCTCTAATATCTGAACCTACTACTCCAGCAAGAAGATCTAGCCAGCATCCTCACAACAGCCCTGTGCCCTCCACCACAGTGGTTGAGAGAGAGCTTCGGACTCATATTGCTTGGGTTGTCTCCATACTGTACACTTAAGTTGCTTAGCCTTTTTGAGTCAGTTTTCTTATTTGGAATAAAAATGGGAATGATGCAATAATGAAGATAATTCAATATCTCCCTCATAAGTGAGATACTGCCTATAAGGTATCAGTACAATGCCTGGCACATAATAAGTACTCAATAAATGCTGACTATTATTATTGTTTCAAAATAGTGTTAATTTTAAAGATGTTTGAGAACTGATGGGCATTTTCTTCAATTTTATTCTGCCATTTAAAATAGGATGCTTTGAATGAATACCTAATGTCTGTGGTATGTACTAGAATATATATTTTTAAAAATATTTCTAAATCCCAGACGAATTTACAGCATTCTAAATAAAATAAAAACATGCATTTAGGATTTTGGCATCTGACATGAGGCACTAATATTTAGCCTAGGGGTCAAGTAAACAGTCAAAAATAGTCAACAGTGATAAAGTATTACTATGCGGCAAACACTTTATTTGGACTATCTCATTCAATTTCCAAAAAACAATAAAGTAAGCATTGCCCTTTGTTTCATGTGAAGAAAATGAAGCTTTGAGCACTTATTAACTTGCCCAAGGTCACGTAGCTGGTGAGTAACAGAGTCCAAATTTTAACTTAGTGTGAGGCCAGGGCCAAATTTTTAAAGCTCAGTGCTAGGCTGCCAGGATTCTTCTGTTCTGAAGACAAACAATGGCAAGGGCTCCTATGGAGACCGAAGACCTTTACAGACCAATACTGAAGACTGCAATTCCTACTGACAGTGTTCCCTCCATCACTACCCAAGTGCTCCTGTTTTGAGAATATGGGTGATTCTGCGATGTACTGGGAGGGAAAGGGAGCTGTGAGTCAGGAAGTCAGGGAAATCTGGGGTGTTATCAAATCTTTGTGGAACCTTTTCTCGTTGAGAGAGATCTGTTTTAGGACAATGCCTGATGCTAGTGGCAGAAAAGATGCTGAAAACTATAAACATTTCATAATAATCTGCTAGTTAATATCCTACACTATAGGGTCCATAGTTACAGTAGTGGGGGTGGAGTACAGAATAGGTTCTGACTAGCTACTAATCCTTAAGCTTTTAATTATAATTATTATTGGGCTTTTATTACTATAATTATTGCTCCCATTACCACTTTTGGGTCTTTATTAATGTTATCTCTTCCTCATGCTCAATCCCTGACATTTTCTATCACTTAAATAAATCTACCAAAATATACCCAGTCCACCCCTGGCAGCTTTTCCTGATTATACTAGTCACCATGATGGCTCTGAATGTGAATTCTCATAGCAGTCATCGTCCGATCACGTTTCACACCACTAGTTCTTTTTTATGTACACTATTCTCTGTTTATACAGAGATTATAAATTCTTTGAGAACTGCATTATGTCTTATATATCTCCTCACCCTCAGTATCTTCCTTTTATTTATTTTTTAGGTAAGAGGAGAGAAGATAGTAAGGCAGACTACCGCATGTGCCCTGACCAGTATCCACCCAAGCAATCCCTTCTGGGGCCAATGCTCAAGTCCCGAGCTATTTTTAGAGTCTGACTGAGGCTGACACACTTGAACCAATGGAGCTATTCTCAGCACCCAGGGCCATGCCTGGACCAATTGAGTCACTGGCTGTGGCAAGGGAAGAGGAAGAGGAGGGGTAGAGAAGCAAATGGTTGCTTCTCAAGTGTGCCCTGACTGGGAATCAAACCTGGATGTCCATTTGCCAGGCCAACGCTCTTGAGGCATCAGCCAGGGCCCTCAATATCTTCCTAGCAAGACAGTCAATCAAAATATATTGACTTAAAGAAGACATACAACAGCGCAGCAGCATGGAGTAATCAATTAGCTTTAGGATCTTTCTTAGGCACTACTGTGACCCACATACCATAGAAGAGGAAATGGTGGCTGTAGCAGTTGTGATGGAACAAGTGAGGAATGGCGGTGATCTTCATCATTGAAAAGATTTAGGATTTCCCTCTGAGGTCCTGAGAGAAGATATTTCAGTCAGTCCATTCTTAGAACAACCAATCCCAAAATGAGTAAACAGAAGAAACAAAGCCTTGACTTCTTTCTAATTTATTAATGCTAGAGACCCTTCAACATAGTGTGAATTAGGAATTACATGCCCTGCATACGAGGTAACAGTGACAGCACACACAGCACATCATGCTGTCCAAAAAAAACCACAACATCAAAGAAGCCAAGGCCGGATGTATTAGCTTATTTCGCTCTAAAAGTAGAGCTGAGCCTGACCTGTGGTGGCGCAGTGAATAACGCATCGACCTGGAAATGCTGAGGTCGCCGGTTCGAAACCCTGGGCTTGCCTGGTCAAGGCACATATGGGAGTTGATGCTCCCAGCTCCTCCCCCCTTCTCTCTCTCTGTCTCTCTCTCTCCCTCTCTCTCCTCTCTAAAAATGAATAAAGAAAAAAAGAAAAAAAAAGATTTTTAAAAATAGAGCTGATTAGTATCAGACCTCATATGAGGATGTCACTCTCATTTCTTGCATTGTCTCTCTTTGAACAACATACAAATGATTACAAAATATGAAATGCCATGGCATTTCATGAGTATTAGTCAAAATGTTTTGCAAAGAAAATAAAGAGCATTGGTCAATCTTGTCCTTTAACGGTCAATACTTTTAGTGTCCCTAGGCTCTAAAAAAAGGTTTTTCAATTATGGTTTACATTTAATATGCTTTTGTATTAGCTCCAGGTGTGGTTTTGTGGTTAGACAATCATACATTTTACAAAGTGTTTCCTCTGATATTTCCAGTATAACTTTTAAAACTATGAACCTGTTAGAAGCTCACAAGTAAGTAAAAGAAGATAATGTATAATGAGGTGGTAAAAAAAAAAAAAAGTCTGGATTCTGGATACATTTTGAGGATAAAGCCAGTGATGTTTGCTGACAGATTTGTGGTTGAATAGCTGGGGGTGAGGGTGAGGCAGGGGTGAATACAGTTCAGTTGTGGATGTGGTCAGTTTGGGATTTGTAAGACATCTAGGTGCAGAGGATAGGTAGAGAGTTGGCTATATGAATGGGGTTTTCAGGAGAAGAGGTCTGGGCAGGACATTTGCATTTAGGAGGTGTCAGGTTTTATAACCATATGACTAGGTCACAGAGAAAGTAAAGACAGTCCAAGGAGTGAGCCCTGGGGTACTGAGAAGGTCAGTGAGAAGAGGCAGAGACAGTAAGGAAGTCTGACAGGAGAAGTCAAGCAGGGAAGTAAGAGGAAAACCAGGCAGGTTGCCAGCGCTGGAATACATAAAAAAGGGAAGCTCAAGAGAAACATCTGTCCCAGCTGCAGGCATTGAATGAGCAAAAAACATTCAATTGTATTTAGGCACCCAGATTTGGGGTTGTTTCCTAACACAGTATAAATTATGCTAGCCTGACTGATTCAGTTACTGATACCACAGGTGAGGCACTACCATAACAATAAACATCAAATATGTAACACTGGTTTAATTACTGGACAGCAAGTGAAGAAATTGATATCAGAGGCAGGAAAATGGTAATTCATGTTATGTGGTTGCAAACTATTTGGTATAACTATCAACTGGGAAACAGATTGTGTCATTATCCTGTCATTCCAGAGGTAGATGTAGAAAAACTAAAGTTGAATTCTGTGATATGTTTCTGTGGATAGTATTGACAAAATATTACAAGAAATGGATAAGAAGTAGGAATGAAAGAATAAAAAAATGAGTACAGAAGTTCAAAGGATTATAGGTTAGAAGAAGTAACAAATTTTCAAACAATAAAAAGTAAAATATAAAATTGAGAAGTGTTGAAGTAAGAAAAGCTCATTAAAACTCAGTCTTAGCAAAGATCAGAATAAGGGTATAGTTGCCATAACCACTATTAAAACCTCTGAGGAGTTAAATGTCATAAGGTAACCCAGTAAATTCTTCTAGTTGTGTAAAAAGCATAAGAAAATGCTAATTGGTGCCTCTCACAAAAGTCTAATAGATGCCAAATCTTGAGCTACTAAATTTCTTCAGAGATGAGTGCTCCAGTTTCCTGCCCGGGAAGTCAAAACCCGTGTAGGAGCAATCTCAGCTGAGTGAGGAAGGGGGAGAGCTGGAAGATTTTCTATTCAACATGAGCACTTTTATTTAACCTCGTTGTTCTTTAAGATGACACCCAAAGTTCTACAGAATGAACCTCCATTCTCCTTCTCAACACAAAGAATGTAGCTATTATCATCTCCCAACCCATGGTGAGCCCGTTACTTTTCATCCCTCCTTTGTATCATTTCAGTTGATTTACAGGAAAGAACAAAGGTAACCATCGGTATCCAATCTACCATATTTAACTGGAAGCCTACAGTACCCATCACCTGAACTCCCTCTTCCTCTCCAGTGCCCTATAAACCATTCTCAGTACCACAGCCAGAATGAGTCTTTGAAACACAAGCCATATTCTTTCCTTATATTAAACCCTCTAATGCAGGGGTCGGGAACCTATGGCTCACGAGCCAGATGTGGCTCTTTTGATGGCTGCATCTGGCTCGCAAAAAATCTTTAATAAAAAAAATAATAACGTTAAAAATATAAAACATTCTCATGTATTACAATCCATTCATTTTCTACTGCTCATGTTCATGGTTGCAGGTGGCTTGAGCCAATCACAGCTGTCCTCCGGGACAACACCAAATTTTTATTGGATAATGCCTAACGTAATGTTGTATGGCTCTCACAGAATTATATTTTAAAATATGTGGTGTCCATGGCTCTCTCAGCCAAAAATGTTCCCGATCCCTGCTCTAATGGATGTCCACTACATTAGCATCAAATTCAATGACCCCAATCATAGTCTACAAGTCCACATGTGATCTGAGCCTTGTGTATATTTTGATCACATCTCCCATTATTTTTCCCTTCATCTTCTGTTTAAGCTACTGTAGGTTTGTGAGTGTGCCTTGCACATGCCAAGTTCATTTCTACCCTGTGTCCTTTTCTCTTGCTGCTCCTTGCAGAAATCTTCTGTCTCTAAGTTTTTACTAAGCCAGTTATTTTTCATTTAGTTCTCAGATCAAATATGACCTATTCAGAGATATTCCTGACCATACAGAGTATTTCATCTATGAGAGCCTAATTCCACCCCACTCCCAGTCTGGGTTGTCTTATATTTTTAAAGGTATTAAGCCTGTAATTTAAAACCTACAAACAAAGAAATCGCTAGGCTTATATGACATCACCAGAGACAAACATTCAAGGAAGAAACAATATCAATCTTTCACAAACTCTTCCAGAAAGTTAGAAAAAGAGGAAATGCTTCTCAACTCTTTGTATGAGGTCACTATAAAGCAAAATCTAATGAGCATTATAAGTCAAGAAAATTACAAACTAACCTCTCCTGAGCCTGGATGCAAAATCCCTAAGCAAAATCTCAGCAGCAAATTAAATCCAGCAATACATAAAAAGGATAGTACACATCACTACTCCAGGGATTATTTCAGAAATACAAGATTAGTTTAATAACTAAAAATCAATCTGTGACTCTCCCACAATAACATAATAAAGGAGAACCATATGAGCAGATCAATAAATGCATAAACACATTTGACAGAAGGGAAGTTCTTCAATCTGATACTAAGTCTCTACAATAACACTATAGCATCATTTCTATTGGCGAATCCTTGAAAGTTTTTTTCCTCTAATATCAGGAATGAGAATAAGGTGTCCCTATCATTACTTCTATCTAACTTTTATCCTGGAGGTTCTATAAAATGCAAGAGAAAATAATGAAGGTTGGAAAGGATAAAAAATAATTCACTTGGAAATGCTATGATTGCACACTTTAGAAATCCAAAAATTTCTATCAAGTATGAGAATCAATAAATGAATTTTGCAAGGTCAAAGATGTGAGTTCATCATTTAAAACAACTGTATCTTTCTAAGCACCAAAAGCAAACATAAAAATATAAAATTTTGAAGTTACACTATTATAATTGTATCGACAATAATATCAAGAAATATTTTACATCTGTATTTTTGAATAAGGAATCTTGATGTCTTGCTCACAACACAATGTGTTTTAATGGTTAAATGAATACATTTAAATGTGTTTTACATGCAATGTGTTTAAATGGTTAAATGAATACATTTAAAACACACATCCTGTGTGCCCTGACTGGGAATTGAACCTGGGACTTCCACACACCAGGCTAATGCTCTACCTCTGAGTCAACTGGCCAGGGGTGTGCAGCAGTATTTGAAGGTGGAACAAAATCTTCATCTCAAGGGTAGCCTGAGAGTTTTTCAGATGGATAGAAATACATTATTATTAGAAAATATCTACCCTTTCTCTTAAGCACAATAGCTATAATTCTAAATAATTTTTTCATTGGTTTCAGAGATTCTAAATGCCAAGTGTGACCTTGGGCAAGATACTTCATTTCATCAGCTATAAGGCAAGGATAATGGTTCCTGGCTCATAGAGTTGCCATCACTTAGAACAGGGCCTGACAAAGAATAAGTACTATATAAGTATTTTAAAATAAATAAGTAAATGCCCTGGGCAGATAGGTCAGTTGGAGAGCATCATCACGAAGTGCAGAGGTTACTGGTTTGATCCCGGTTAGAGCACATACATGAAACAAATTTTCCTGTCTCTCTCTCTCTCTCTCTCTGTCTCTCTCTCTCTCTCCCCCCCTTCCATTAAAATCAATAAAATAAACATTAAAAATCTTTTTAAAATAAATAAGTAAATAAAACTGCTGATCACTGTGCTATGAATACTTTAAGCATGTAAATTGAGAATAAGAAATTCGCAATAATAATTAAAAGACTCTTGGACCTCCTGTATTCATATTAGTGACACTAGGCTACCTTGTCATGACAAATCCCATTGAACAAGATTTCCTTCCAAACACTATACTCCTCATTCCCATCATTTGAGCAAATGTCCTAAACTGTTTTTTGCAGTTCTAAAGCTCTTATTTAAGAAACATACCTTAACACAGCTCTAAGGTATTCACCTGATCCATACCCTCAACCTTTAGAGGACTGAGGCTTTTCCAGATGTATCACAATGGAGTGGCCTGTTGAATTAATTGTCACTGCCAGTCATCTCTGCATGGAACCAAGAGGCAAAGCTCATCTTATTTATAACGTACCACCTACTAGGCCCTTCAAAGCATCAGAGGAAATCCATGATAAATAATAAAACACACAAACAGAATAGGCCCAAACTAGCTCTCAACAATATACATGCCCTGCTTGAGAGTAGGGAGGAAAGAAAGCATTTTATAGTATATTCCAACAGCACACTACCACAAAAATTCCATTAAAAATTATATATATATATATATATATATATATATATATATTGTTTCACCAAAATTGATGACAGTTTTTTTTTAGATGCAAAGCAAAATAACTATTCTAAAATAGCATAATTCTGAAATAGTATTCTATAGTTATTTATGATTGTTTTCTTTTTCTTCACATTCTCTTCGTTCTACCTATTTGCTATGGACTCACTTGATATGCTGAAGTCCTATCCTCCCCCCACCCTCAGGTAATGGTGTTTAAAGATGAGGACTTTGGGAAGTAATTAGGTTTAAATAAGGTCACACGAGTGGGGTTCTTATGATAGAATTAGTGCCCTTATAAGAAGAGACACCAAAGAGTTCCCCCTCTCTTCCCCTCCTCTCTCCATAAGACTATGAGAGATCCAGTTCTGTTTCTGCTGATAAACCCTATCACATAAATATTCCATATTCTTATTTTACTATTTGTCACAAGAATTTTGTAAGGTGAGATTATTACTGTTCTACTTTATAAAACAACAACTAAAGCCTACATATCAGGTTTACTTGCTTAAGGTTACCCAATAAAGTTAGTATATGTATGCACATATACATGTAAATACAACACACACACACACACACACACACACACAAATATAAAATCCATCTAGAAAAATGTCTGTATTCAGACAGATTAAAATTGTATAGAATCTTAAGTCTGTCTTTTGTGTTTGTGTGCATGCATATCTGGTTATAGGAAAGATCACAAAAACAATATACTGGTGCTCAATATTATTTGAAGAGAACTGACTTTGTGAAAGCAGAACATGCATCTCACCAGTTCTAATTTGCACTGTTACAATAGCACCTTACAAACCTTTTAAAATGAAATCTAAGATATGCCAATAAAAATCGCACAAGAAACAAACATAACTGTTCAAAGAAATCATAACTTTAAAATAATTCAAAATACTTCTTGTAACATGAGATCATTTTGTACTTTTATATTAATCCACACCCACAAGACTTCTTTTAAGGGAGTAGCAGACTTTAAGACCTGAACTCCACAGAGATGTGCTCAGAGTAGTGATAGTTTTACAGCTGCTATCATAGGATCCAATCTCCCCAGGATGCAGGAAGCGAACCTTGCACACAGAAGCTAACTTCTCCACCTCAGGCTTGATGAATTAATTCCCTATCAGCATAAAACTTCCTTTATATTTTTCTTTGGCAGCATCACTCGAATGCACAGTCAGCTAAGGATGTCAAGGAACTAAAATATTAGTGAAAAGAAAGAAAATTGAGGCCACCAGGTTCTTCTCAGTCACAGACATAAAATTTTCCTTAAAAACGATGATACAGAAGAAAAATTGCCTATATTTATATGAAAGATGCTCAATATCATTAGTCATTATGGAAATGAAAATTAAAACCACAACAAGATACCGTATGTAACAATAAAATGGCTAAAATAAAAGAGTAACATTTTATCTGTAGGTATTTGGTAAAAAAAAAAAAAAACAACAACAGATTTTTAAAAAGCAGTAAGGATAAAAGTTGTGAAAATCACCATCATTATCCTGACCCGTGGTGCCCCAGTGGAAAATCAACATCAACTTAATGACCTAATAAATAAGGTATATATTGTCTTTTTAAGTGCACATGGAGCTGTATGCTGTGTCATAAAACAAAACAATCTTAACAAAGTAGATTCTCACAACTTGATTTCAAAACTACTTCATTTCAAACCTACAATAATCAAGACAATTAGTTTGGTGTAAGAGTAGGCAAATAGACCAATGGGTGGAAGACAGATATAACCCCACATTCATATGATCAACTGATTTTCAAAAAAGTGCCAGAGGAAAAGTAAAATCTTTTCACTAAGATTTGGTGGAGCCACTGGATAGCTATAGAAAAGGAGTCACATCCCCTAATCTATGCCATATATAAAAATTAAATTGATACCAGATATAGATCTAAACATAAAAACTAAAACAATAAGCTTCTAAAAGTGTATATAACATACTGTTTATAGCCTGAGATAGGCAAAATTATTCAGGTCACTGAAAACATTAGCCATTAAAAGATGATAAATTATCCATCATCAATATTAAAATTTTTCTTAATCAATGGAAGAAAGTCTTAAGACTTGAACAGACTGGCCACAGACTTAGAAAAAATATTTATGACACATATACTTGACAAAGGACAAAGTAATATAAAAATTGACAAGACTTAAATACTTAATAAGGGAGATATTAAGAAGGCTAATAATGCTCATTAGTCATTAAGGAAATGCAAATTAACATGACCATAAAATATGGCTATACACTCACCAGAAGGGCTACAGTTATAAAGGCTAACAACACCAATTGTTGACAAAAATGTCAAGTAATCAGCACTATCCTACATTGCTGGTGAGAGTGCAGAACTGTACAATCACTTTGGAAAATAATTTGGCAATGTCTCCAAAAGCCGAATAAGCTCTTACCATATTTTCCAGCAATTCTACTTCTAAATATTTACCCAAGTGAAAATATATATACCTCAAAAAGCTTTGTACAAAAATATCCTTGGCATCTTTATTTATAGTAGTCAAAAGCTAAAAACAACCCAAATATCCCTCAACAGGTAAATAGATACGCGAACTGCAGTATATTTATAAAATGGAATACTATTCAACAATAAAAAGGAATGAATAACTAACACACACAAAAGCATGCATGAATCTCAAAAATATGCTGAAAGGCGCCAGACATACAAGAGTCCGTACTGTAGGAATGACTTTCTAGAATAGGCAAAAATAATTTGTGATAAAAACTATTCAGAGCAGCCACAGCCTCAGCAATTGTGGAGGTTAACTGAGAAGGGATATGATGAAAATTTCTGGGATAGTACAAGTATTCTGTATCTTATTAGGATTACATAGTTAGATTTCGTGGGTGAAAGAGTTTATTAAAACTCACTGAACTGTAACACATAAGCTCTGTGTGTTCCATAGTGTTCATTTAATGCTATAGAGAAAATCAAAGGCTAATGTGTTATTTCCAAAATGTAAACATCCATGTTGGAAACAAGAAGGTATCTGCTATAAGAAATTTGTGGTACCTTCAGTTTTTCTAATCACTGGAATAGCTCTCTATTTATGGATTGCTATATAAAATCTTACTCTCTTTTTTAAAGATGATTTCAATTATAAAACCTGATTTAAAATTTTCTTAATTAATTTTTTTTTTAGCATGAGAGAGAGACAAATAGGGAGAGACAGACAGGAAGGGAGAGAGATTAGAAGAATCAATTTTTCATTGCAGCACCATAGTTGTTCATCAATTGCTTTCTCAAATGTGCCTTAACTGGGAGGCTACAGAACAGTGAGTGACCCCTTGCTCAAGCCAGCAACCTTGGGCTTCAAGCCAGTAACCTTTGGACTCAAGCCAGTGATCATGGGATCGCATCTATGATCCCACTCTCAAGTCAGTGACCCTGTACTCATCAAGCTGATGAGCCTGCACTCAAGCCAGAGACCTCAGGGTTTCAAACCTGCGTCCTCTGAATTCCAGGCTGACACTCTATCCACTGCACTACTGCCTGGTCAGGCTAAAACCTGATTTTTGACCAATCATTTGAAAAGCTGTTTGATTCCTTACTCTGTCAAAGTTAGGACTTCAATCTTGTCTTCATACCAGGCTATTATAGTTAAGAAAAAAAAAAAGTTGTGATAAAGGGTGATAGAAAGAGACTTGACTTGGATTTATGAACATAAAACACAATATACAAGTGATATATTATTGAATTATATAGCTAAGACATTTAAATTTTAAAACCTATAAAATTTTATTAAGCATTGTCACCCCCAATAAATTCAATTTAAAAACTTGAAAATTTCAGCCTGACCTGCGGTGGCACAGTTGGTAAAGCATCAACCTGGGATGCTGAGGTTGCTGGTTCAAAACCCCGGGCTTCCGTGGTCAAGGTACATATGGGACTTGATGCTTTCTGCTCCTCCACCCTTCCCTCTCTCTGTCTTTCTCTCTCTCTATGTCCCCTCTCTCTAAAATGAATAAATAAAATAAATTAATTAATTTAAAATTTTTTTTAAAAACTTGAACATTTCAAACTTAAAATAAAATATTAAGGCCCTGGCCAGTTGGCTCAGTGGTAGAGCGTCAACCTGGCGTCAGGAGTCCTGGGTTCGATTCCCAGCCAGGGCACACAGGAGAGGTGCCCATCTGCTTCTCCATCCCTCCCCTCTCCTTCCTTTCTGTCTCTCTCTTCCCCTCCCGCAGCCAAGGCTCCATTGGAGCAAAGTTGGCCCGGGCACTGAGGATGGCTCTGTGGCCTCTGCTTCAGGCGCTAGAATGGCTCTTGTCGCAATAGAGCAATGCCCCAGATGGGCAGAGCATCGCCCCCTGGTGGGCATGCCAGGTGGATCCCGGTCAGGCACATGTGGGAGTCTGTCTGACTGCCTCCCCGTTTCCAACTTCAGAAAAAAAAAAAAAATTAAAAAAAAAAAAAAAAAATATATATATATATATATATATATATATATATATATATATATATATATATTAAAACCATATGTGGAATATAAATTCTTCATAAAAATTTTAAAATGTAGGTCCTGGTCAGTTGGCTCAGTGGTAGAGCATCAGCCCAGTGTGTGGAAATCCTGAGTTCAATTCCTGGTAAGGGCACACAGGAGAAGTGACCATCTGCTTTTCTGCCCTCCTTCTCTCTTTCTCTCTCTCTTCCCCTCCTGTGGCCATGACTCGATTGGTTTGAGCACATAGCCCAAGTGCTGAAGATGGCTCCGTGGAACCTCCACCTTAGGCTCTAAAAATAGCTTGGTTGCAAGAGGCCCCAGAGGGGCACAACATCAGCCCCAAATGGGGACTGCTGAGTGGAACCCCATCAGGACACATGTGGGAGTCTGTCTCTGTATCTCCCCTACTCTCACTTAAAAAAATTTAAAGGTAGTATTATATTCAACATAGTAAGTATATAATTTTCTTAACCTCCCATTTAATATTTAGTATGTGTAATGCTTTCAAAGTCTTGATAGTTTAAATAATACTATTTATATTATTAAATATATATTATAATATTTTAAATGTTATTTTAAACAATATTATGATGAACATTTTAGTAATATAAATTTAAACTATAGTATGTCTTCTTGCTAATTAAAAAAACTACATTATTTCCCTGAGCCTAAAATTGATGTGTTCACAGATCTGGCATGCCAGCGCACATATAAATTTTAAAATTTTATATCTGATGTTTCTCTACAAGCAAAATTTAAATAGAACATTGAAGAAATTATCCAGATTTATGGGGGAAATAATTAAAAGCATATTTCTACCGCAATTATCCACATTTGCTATCTATGGTAATGCTATTACAGATTAACTTGGCAAGATTATTACATTAATAAGTTCATCTGAACAATTTAGAGCTTTAAAATTATATATTTAAATTTAAATTAAATAAATATCAGAGAAGATATGAGGATGAAGATAGGAAATTGAGAAAATAAAAGTTAAAAAATTGGTCAGAATTTCAAAGATCTACTCTATAGCCAGATGAAAAAAATAAAAGCTTAGGCAGTGATATAATTCAGAAAATAGTGGGAAAGGAGAGTTGAGGGTGGGGGAAGAAAGGAAAGGGAGGGAAAAGAAAAGAAGGGAGAGGAAGAGGAGAAGAGACTTTTTCTATGAATGACATAATATCTGACCTAATTTTTTAGGGAAACTTCTAGGTAGTGATGTAATATACCCCACAGTTATCAGAAGCTATATATAAAATGTGCCTTGGGGAATATCATCAGATCATGCAAATGTCCACAATGATCTCTCTCTCCTGCCTTTCTCTTTCTGCCTAACATGTCCCATATTTCCACAAGTTAGATTACAATTCATATATGAGTTCACGTGGTATAGAAAATAAGAGCTAATCTTCTAGCTTTCTATTCTTAGCATGACAGTAATAGCACATTTAGAAGATCAACCCATTGTCTTTGGATTAAGTGAGAGCAGCTAAGCTACTCTAAGAGGAGCTACCAAACAGATCTATTAACAAAAAGTGTTGAAAAGAAAAGGCTCTACAGGGACGGGGAGAACATATAAAAAAGACTTCAGTAGTCAAATGGTTACCACTGACCTGTGTGGGTTAGGTCATAAGTGGCAGATCCCAGGCCAGAAGCAATCTAAAACAATGACCAAGGACCAGTAAACCAAAAAGATGAAGGTAGGAAGAGAAGGAGAAAGAAAAGAAAGAGGAAGCGGAGGGTGTATGCACACACTACTAGCACATGCTGTGTATGAGGGGGAAAGTCTGTCTGTGCCTGCAACAGCAGTGAACATACAACGAGGAGCTGCATGTGAAAGGCAAATTTCTGTGTTTGCAAAAGGGTAGCACTGATTCTTACTTTCAGAAATAATTTATTTTGGCCCTGGCCATCCAGTTGGCTCAGTGGATAGAGCATTGGCCAGGAGTATGGACATCTTAAATTTGATCCCAGTCAGGGCATACAACAGAAGCAACCAACTGTTTCTCTCCCCTCTCTCTCCCCTTTCTCTCCCAGTGGCTTGATTGGTTTGAGCGTAAGCCCTCAGCACTGAGGATAGCTCGGTTGATTTGAGCATTGGCCCCAAACAGAGGCTGTGGGATAGATCCTGGTCAGGGCACATACAGGAGTCTGTTTTGCTATCTTCCCACCTCTCACGTAAAAAAAAGAATAAGAATAAAGAGAAGGAAAAGAAGAAGAGAGAAAGAGAAGGAGGGTAGGAGGGAGGGAGAGAGGGAGGGAGGGAAAAAAAGAAAGAGAGAGAGAGAGAGAAAGAAAGAAAGAAAGAAAGAAAGAAAGAAAGAAAGAAAGAAAGAAAGAAAGAAAGAAAGAAAGAAAGAAAGAAAGAAAATAAATTTTGTTCACCTGCCATGAATATTCCAATGGTTGGAAACCTCTGAAAACTAAAAGAGCGTCAGGTTCATCAGTGAAAGAAATGAAGAAGTTTTATATATAAATATATTTTTAAAAGATGGTTCCTCTTGTTAAATTCTACTAGAAACTGCAGCAGGCATTTGTCCTTGGCATTGGAATAAAGCACGGCTCATCCCTTCCTAGGAGAGCTGTACTCCAGTCCACTGTGCTCAGTGGGGGTACGCCAGAACAGCTTGTCTGATTACACAGCATCACTATGTTACACAGCATCACTATGTTACACAGCATCACGATGTTACACAGCATCACTATGTTACACAGCATCACGATGTTACACAGCATCACTATGTTACACAGCATCACTATGTCACACAGCATCACTATGTCACACAGCATCACGATGTCACACAGCATCACGATGTTACACAGCATCACTATGTTACACAGCATCACTATGTTACACAGCATCACGATGTTACACAGCATCACGATGTGCACACTGCTCCCACTTGATCGCCTTTCAATCAGAACTGTGCCTCTTTTGCCAGATATAAATAATTTTATATAAAAGAGCTTTTGAATACAAAATCAATAAAAAAAAATTTTCTGGAGGTCTTAATGCAATCCTGATTTGATCACGAAAGCCAAACTTACTCACTGTAGTCTACATGAACAAACAGTGCTGTGTTTCTATAATACAAATGATATAAACACAAAATATATGATCATTCTACTAAACTGCAAAAAATTCAAATATAGTACCACCCTAAATTGGAAAAATAAGCCACAGCATATCGCTTGGTTACCTTTTTCAAATTATAGCGTAACTGTCATCCTGAAACAAGGTTGTAGGTTTGATCCCTGGTCAGGGTACACACAGAAAGCCATCAATAAATGCACAACTGAGTGGAACAACCAATTAATGCTTCCCTTCCCCCCTCCCCTCTCTCTCCCTTCCTCTCTCTGACTCTCTCTTTTAAAAATATCAATAAATTAAAAAAAAAAAAAAAAGAGAGCCCTGGCCAGATAGTTCAGTTGGTTGGAGCATTATCTCAGAGCACAGAGGTTGTAGTTCGATTCCCGGTTCAGGGCTCCTACAGGAGCAGCTTGACGTTCCTGTCTCTCTCTCTCCCTGCCTCTCTAAATATTCATATATATATATGGTGTAATTACATAGTCTCTGTCTCAATTCCCAAGAGAGATGTAGAAAACAGAGTACTGGTATGTGTATGAGCACAGAGAGGCTGGGACTGTGTTGGGGAAAGAAAGGAAGGAGAAATGGACAACAAGCAATAAATCTTTGCTTCCCTAATCTCCAAGCTGGTGCTGATGGTTGGAAAACACCCGCATATATTTTGCAATTAACTTAATAGTCAAATAGCCTGGGTTCAAAATCAAGCTATCAGACAAATTAACTCTCAGGTTTCTGGTAAATTACTTCACATCATTGAGTCTCAATGTCCTCAACAATATAAAAGAACAGTTTAATTTTTATCCAATCTAAGAATTGTACTATTATTTTCAGATAAACTGAGTATACTGTGTAAATGGCACTATTGTGATCTCTCTTTGTTTGCCAGGCATTTAAGTCCTGGTTAAAATGTAAATAAAATGGAAAATACAAATTAAGCAGAAATGATGCCTCAGGTCATTTTTGAAAAGCATGAAGTACATTATTCAACAATTACTCATTGATTACTAAAACGTCCTGAGCACAATATAGAGCATTAAATTATAGAGAAATAAATAAATAGATGGTAGGATAAACAGCAGGAAATAAGGCAGGGAGGGAGTTAGCTAGTTGTTTGGTTGGTACTCAAGCCTAATAACAAATTACAGAATGTGGACAGAGTAAGCACTGCACTCATAAGGACAGAGCTTCCCAAAGTAAGTACAACACTGATACAACATGTTAAGATATGATTTTAGGTGATTTACAAATAAATACTTTTTATTTTAGTGGTTATTATATATACATGAATTATATATATATTTATGAAGTAACCATTAAAATGAAAAGTATCATACATAATTAATATAGGACATATATAAAAATGGCATATCATATTTAAATTTTCAGAAGTACTATTAATTAAAATAAAGTGATATAAAGCAAGTGAGTTGATTCAGGTCAAGTTAAAGAAACATTACAGGCCCTGGCCAGTTGGCTCAGTGGTAGAACATCGGCCCGGCATGTTGAAGTCTCGGGTTCAATTCCTGGTCAGGGCACACCGGAAAAGCAACCATCTGCTTCTCCACCCTTCCCCCTCTCCTTTCTCTCTAGCTCTCTCTTCCCCTCCCACAGCCAAGGCTTCATAGGAGCAAAGTTGGCCCAGGCGCTGAGGACAGCTCCATGGCCTCCGCCTCAGGGGCTAGAAGGGCTCCAACTGCAGCGGAGCAATGCCCCAGATGGGTAGAGCATTGCCCCCTGGTGGGCATGCCAGGTGGATCCCGGTCGGGCGCCTGCAGGAGTCTGTCTCCGTCTCCCCCCTGCTTCTCACTTCAGAAAAATACCAAAATAAATAAGAAAGAAAGAAAGAAAGAAAGAAAGAAAGAAAGAAAGAAAGAAAGAAAGAAAGAAAGAAAGAAAGAAAGAAAGAAAGATTACATTACATAATAATATAACTGTTAAGTATAGAAAGCAAAAATTTTGAAGGTGCATTAAAATGACAAAACATGAGAAAACATAAAAGAAGACAAACCTCTGACTTCTTGCTGCCACTTTCCTGAATTCATGGTCCTTCCCATAATTATACAATTTTTTAATTTTTAGATTACAGAAGAGGAGCATATCTCTAAACCAAGGCTTTAAGAATTTTACACAAACACACACACACACTAGGCCAGTGTTCTGTCAACAGATGGCCTCTGTTATCCAAATGTGAACAGAAGAAATTGTAAGAGCTTTATGGGAGAAAATGAAGCTAGAATAAATAATAAAAACAAGAACCATTTATTCAACATCTACTTGGTGCCATGCTTTAGACTTAATATTATTTCTAATCTTTATAACAACCCTGAAAGTTAGGCATTTTTCTCCCAATTTTAATGGTAAGAAAACTGAAACTGAAGGGCTTTTTTTTGTTTCTGTTTTTGTTTTTGTTTTTGACAGAGACAGAGAGAGAGTCAGAGAGAGGAACAAATAGGGACAGAGACAGACAGAAAAGGAGAGAGATGAGAAGCCTCAATTCTTCTTTGTAGCACCTTAGTTGTTCATTGATGGCTATCTCATACGTGCCTTGACCAGGCAGGGGGCTATAAAAGAGTGAGTGGCCCCTTGCTCAAGCCAGCTACCTCACGCTCAAGCTGGTGAGCCCATGCTCAACTGGATGAGCCTGCGCTCAAGCTGGCAACCTCGGGGTTTTGAATATGGGTCCTCCACATCTCGGTCCAATGCTCTATCCACCACAGCACCACCTAGTCAAGTGAGACTAAAGTTTTCTTTTTTTCTTTTTTTTTTACAGGGACAGACAGAGAGTCAGAGAGAGGATAGATAGGGACAGACAGACAGGAACAGAGAGAGATGAGAAGCATCAATCATCAGTTGTTCGTTGCAACACCTTAGTTGTTCATTGATTGTTTTCTCATATGTGCCTTGACCGTGGGCCTTCAGCAGACCAGGTAACCCCTTGCTCAAGCCAGCGACCTTGGGTCCAAGCTGGTGAGCTTTGCTCAAACCAGATGAGCCCACGCTCAAGTTGATGACCTCAGGGTCTCAAACCTGGGTCCTCCACATCCCAGTCCGACGCTCTATCCACTGCACCACCACCTGGTCAGGCCTGAAGTTTTCTTAAGATAACATTAAGGACACGGAAGCAAATGAATCGAGTTCTTACTACACTGCTACTAAAATAACTTTTAGTTTCTATTTGTGGTACAGTTTTCTACTTTACATCAAATGTTTATAAAGAATAATATTTCTCTCTAAAATTTCTGTCTCCCTATGAAATTAAAAAAAACCTAGCAGAGGATATAGAGACACAAGAGTTACTGGCGCTTCCAAGTGTGACTGGAAGATTGCATACTTTACTAAAGAGAATATGCTTCCCAGCGATATGTTAGAAACAGGTGGCAGGAGCAATGTGGCAGTGACTTTAAGGCACTGGGAAAAGCAGAATCCCTGCAGTGTCTCTCGGGCTTCCTACCATGGAGGACATCCATCCCTGAGGGTGCCCAAGCTGGGAAAACAGATCCTGAAAACTCTGTTTTGGATTTCAGGCTGCTGTCTATTTTATCTCTCTTTCAAAAGAGATTTACTTGAAACATCTGTCCTTCATAGAGCTCAAATAATTTTTGAAACATAACACAAATAGAATTATTAACAATATGGTCTATAATACCAGATGATTTTAACATTAGTATGTAACAGAAGGTAGGAAAGAAAACAGGAAAGTAAAAAAATCTATAGATTAATTTTAGACCATGTTAAAAGACCATAAGCAGATACACTAATCTTATGTGTGTTCCAAAAAATTTAGGGTAATCTCCCTAAGAGGATAAATAGTATGTAATTGAAACATGATTAATTCAAAACAGGCAGAGAAATAAAAAGGAAAAAAATAAGAGAACATCAGATGGCATTCAAAGTTCAAGATGAAAGGATTCAATTTATTTATATAAAGAGAGACTACACAAAGAGGTCCATGTGGACAAGATCTGAGTCTCCATCAGTCTCAACATCAACTGGCAGACCTGTGAGTGAACAAGTCGGCAGATAATTCTACCATACAACCTTTGAGTCTTCCAAATATAATGAGCAGACACAAGCCACGCCAACTGTACCCTATCCAAATTCCTAACCCTAAGAATCCATTTATATAATAAATGGGGGTTTGTTTTTATTTTTTTAATTTTTAGTGAGAGGAAGGGAGGCAGAGACAGAGTTTCACATTCACGATGACCAGGATCCACCCAACAAGGTCACTTGGGGGGCAATGCTCTGTCCATCTGAGGCCCTTGCACTGTTACAACCGGAGCCATTTTTAGCGCCAGAGGCGAAGGCCACGGAGCCATTCTCAGCACCAACTCATTCTAATCCAGCCATGGCTGCAGGAGGGGAGGAGAAGAGATAGAGAGAAGGAAAAGCAAGAGGGGGAGGGGTGGAGAAGCAGATGGGTGTTTCTCCTGTGTGCCCTGACCTGAAATCAAACTCGGGACATCTACATGCCAGGCCAACACTCTACCACTGAGCCAACCAGCCAGGGCCTGAATAATGAATGGCTTTTATAATTTACTTTTGTGACAGAGACAGAAAAAGACAGAGAGAGAGACAGGGAGAGATGAGAAGCATCAATTCTTTGTTGCAGCACCTTAGTTGTTCATTGACTGCTTCTCCTATGTGCCTTGACCATGGTGCTACAGCAGACCGAGTGACCCCTTGCTCAAGCCAGCAACCTTGAACTCAAGCTGGTAAGCCTTGCTCAAAACAGATGAGCCCAAGCTCAAGCTGGCAGCCTAAGGGTTTCCAACCTGAATCCTCCACATCCCATTCCAACACTCTATCCACTGTACCACCACCTGGTAAAGCAACATAATAAATGGTTTTTAACACCAGTAAGTTTTGGGGGAAAATGTATAGCGATGAAATGCACATATAGACACACAGTCACACATTCACATATGAGGCAAAAGAAAGTACTAATGATAAAGTGAAGCCTGGTAAAGGGCATTTAAGAATGATTTTTACTATTTTTGCAACTTTCTAGAGATGAATGTGTATCAAAATTTAAAGTTACTGAGAAGAGAAGGAAACAGAAAAAGACAGAGAAGGAGGAAATAGAAAGCATAGATAACAGAAAGAAAAGATGTATGCAGCAGAGGGCTGGAAGTTGTTTTTTTTTTTTAATGGAGAAACACAAATGCTGAGAGGAAAGATAGATTATAATCCTTCTAAAACTAGACAATAGAGATAGGCATCCTGTCTGGTATTTTTCTTGCTACTACTTGTTAATGTGTAATCAAGTATTGGACATAGTCCACATTATTTAACATTCTTTCTAAGTGAGATATGCTATTCTTAAGAGGATTTACAAGCTTTTCTTTCTTAAATTACCATCATTCAGTAGTGTATCATATCACAACACAAGGGGGCAGTATTTTTTTTAAATATTCCTGTCAGATGAGTAATGTAATTCACTGAAATTGGGCAATGGAACATTTTCTAATGGTATGTTATGCTAAGTGAAATAAACTAGTCAGTGAAAGATAAATACCACATGATTTCACTTATATTTAGAATCTAAGGAACAAAAGAAATTAACAAACAAAATAGAAACAGACACCAGACTGACAGCTGTCAAAGGGGAGGGGTGTTGGGGGAGCTGGGTGAAAAAGGTGAAGGGATTAAACAAAGAGAAAACATAGACACAAGATGACAGTGTGGGAATATTACAGGAGAAAAAGGGGGTGGAGAAGGTGGAGGAAGATGGAGGACAGATAGTGATAAAGGGAGACTTAATTTGGGGTGAACACAATGCAAATACACATGATGTGTTATAATAGAACTGTACACCTGAAACCCATATAATTTTATTAACCAATGTCACCCCAATAAATTAATAAAATATTTAAAGAGGAAAATGAAAATAATTTAGTATCCATGTCAACTATAACTCACAGCCATTGGAACAAAATCATAGTACTACATTTCTGGAAATACTTGAATAATTCCTAAAACAAGAAGTTTGTGGATTAACATAGGTATAGAGATGAAATGTCTGCCAAGCAGAATAGTGAAAAGCAAATACGTAGTTCTGGTCCCAGCTACTTGAGCTATCTTCATAGTAGGAACAGGTTACAGAGCATATCTCTGTTCCAGCAGCAGCTATTAGTAGGTAAGAGAGAAACATCAGCTGTTACTTCACCACACCAGTAGTGTCTATTTGGAAAATACCAAGTACACTAAATGGTGTTTTCTTGGAAAAAAGGCAGCAAGAATCCTTCCAAAGTACTTTCTAACACGTGTTTAAAGTACTGACTTATATGACTTCGGTTTAATATATACAAGTACCAGAGATATATATATATGCCCATTGCTTATGCTGCCTTTTTATGATGGCTCTAATGACCTTTTATTCAGAGATTCAGTCATAGGTTAACAGGAATAACCTTTCTAGTGGCCTGAAAAAGTAAAACATGTAACATGACAGCATGAACTAAAAGTAATAATCACTGAAATGATTCTAAGGATAGGTCAAATGGCAGAGCAGATCAACCTCCTCAGAGTCACATGGTATTAATATCTGTGGTGTGCTCACCATGCCAGGCTAACTTAAGCTTCATTTAGTTCATTTAATCTCCTCATCAAGACTGAGGTCGATACTGGTAACAGAGGCACAGGTTAAATAAATAGCCAGGGCTGAGCTAGAGTCAAAATTAAACCCAGAAAGTCTAACTACAAAGCTTATGTTCTTACTCAGCACAGGATACCTTGCTTTTCACAAGGCTGAGTTTCGTGCTAGCATCCAGGCAGCCTGGATTTCAATCTTCCACTGACACCACACCTGTGAGGTAGAGAAAACTGCATCCTTTCTGGGCCTCAGGGTACACTTCATCCCATCCAGCACCATCACCTCCATAAATAAAGAAATTGGACTAGGTCAGGGGTCCCCAAACTTTTTACACAGGGGGCCAGTTCACTGTCCCTCAGACCGTTGGAGGGCCGGACTATATAAAAAAAAAAACTATGGCCTGACCTGTGGTGGTGCAGTGGATAAAGCGTTGACCTGGAAATGCTGAGGTCGCCGGTTCGAAACCCTGGGCTTGCCTGGTCAAGGCACATATGGGAGTTGATGCTTCCAGCTTCTCCCCCTGTCTCTCTCTCCTCTCTCTCTGTCTCTCTCTGTCTCTCTCTCTCTCCCTCTCTCTCTCCTCTCTAAAATGAATAAATTTTAAAAAATTAACTTTAAAAAAAAACTATGAACAAATCCCTATGCATACTGCACATATTTTTTTTAATTTTTATTAATTTTAATGGGGTGACATCAATAAATCAGGGTACACATGTTCAAAGAAAACATGTCCAAGTTATCTTGTCATTCAATTATGTTGCATACCCATCACCCAAAGTCAGATTGTCCTCCGTCACATTCTATCTAGTGTTCTTTGTGCCCCTCACCCTCCCCTTCCCTTCTCCCTCTCTCTCCCCCCATGCCCCCCCTCCCGGTAACCACAACACTCTTGTCCATGCCTCTTAGTCTCGTTTTTATGTCCCACCTACGTATGGAATAATGCAGTTCTTGTTTTTTTCTGATTTACTTATTTCACTCCGTATAATGTTATCAAGATCCCACCATTTTGTTGTAAATGATCCGATGTCATCATTTCTTATGGCTGAGTAGTATTTCAGAGTGTATATGTGCCACATCTTCTTTATCCAGTCTTCTATTGAAGGGCTTTTTGGTTGTTTCCATGTCTTGGCCACTGTGAACAATGCTTCAATGAACATGGGACTGCATGCACATATCTTATTTTAAAGTAAAAAAACAAAACGGGAACAAATACAATATTTAAAATAAAGAACAAGTAAATTTAAATCAACAAACTGACCAGTAATTCAATGGGAACTATGCTCCTCGCACTGACCATCAATGAAAGAGGTGCCCCTTCTGGAAGTGCGGCGGGGGCCGGATAAATGGTCTCAGGGGGCCGCATGCGGCCCACAGGCCATAGTTTGGGGACCCCTGGACTAGGTCATGCATATGGCCTTTCTTTGGATCAATAATTCACAACAATATTATGACAGAAACTATCAAGTTGATGCAAAATATAGAATCTTATATTTTTAAACATCTGCCTTCTGTAATCACTGATAACAGCAAAGAAAACTTGGGTTTTTTTAAATTTCTCAGTCAAAGACATAGTACAATAAATCAACAGGTTACGTGTTTGAGTAAATTTATGGCTATTTCTTATCTACTCTTACCTTCAAACAGGTTTTGATATAGAGGGCTATATATGAGCACTCTATGTCTATATTAATGTGGGCTTAGGGGGGACTCACATCAAGAATATAAAGGGCACCAAATAGGAAATGCTGGGTAGTAAATATGAACCTAACCTAATGTACTTCACAGCTCTGACTTTAGCTGGTTCCAATCCTTTCACTGGGATTGAAACAATCTGACAGCTTTGAGAAAGTTTGTAATAGAATAGAACAGAAAATGCATGTGCTTTAAAGATTTTCTGACTGCAGTTGCTGACGTTTTCACTTAAATTTCCAGAAATTTAATGCAAAAAACCCAGGATTCTATTAAGTCATCTTATAATCATTTTAAGAAAGGTCTCTAGGTAATCAAATAGCATATCAGTTCAGCATTCAATTATACTGCTTCACATTCATCATGAGGATTAAAATTGTTTCTTAAAAGCAAACTTTCAAACCAGTCATTTTTACAAATATAAAGAAATACGGCCCTGGCTGGTCGGCTCAGTGGTAGAGCGTCGGCCCGGCGTGCAGGAGTCCCAGGTTCGATTCCCGGCCAGGGCACATAGGAGAGGCGCCCATTTGCTTCTCCACCACTCCCCCTCTCCTTCCTCTCTGTCTCTCTCTTCCCCTCCTGCAGCGAGGCTCCACTGGAGCATAGATGGCCCGGGCGCTGGGGATGGCTCTGTGGCCTCTGCCTCAGGTGCTGGAGTGGCTCTGGACGCAACAGAGCGACGCCCCAGAGGGGCAGAGCATTGCCCCCTGTTGGACATGCCGGGTGGATCCCGGTCAGGCGCATGCGGGAGTCTGTCTGACTGCCTCCCCGTTTCCAGCTTCGGAAAAATGGAAAGAAAAAAAAAAAAAGAAAGAAAGAAAGAAATACTACCTTCCTTTAATGCATTTTCCAACTGTATCTTAAGTCCTTTAAGATTTTTAAACATGAAGTTAATTTATTTCTGCTGTATTTCTGTTTAGGCTGATGTTGCCAGAGGCTTATCTGGAGAGAAAAGAAAAGAAAAAAAAAAAAAAAAAACAACCCCCAGAATATTACCTTTAAATATAAAAAAAATTTTAGAGATCAAATAGGCATCATATTGCTAAAATTTTATATTTGAAATAAATGCTAAGCTCTGGCTGGTCAGCTCAGTGGTAGAGCATTGACCTGGCATGTGGATGTCCTGGGTTCGAATCCTGGTCAGGACACACAGGAGAAGCAACCATCTGCTTCTCCACCACCCTCTCTCTCCCTTTTCTCTCTCTCTTCTCTTCCCACAGATATGACTCAATTGGTTTGAGCAAGTTGGCCCCAACACTGAGGATAGCTCCCTGGAGCCTCACCTCAGATGCTAAAAACAGCTCAGTTGCCAAGCAAGGAGAAACTGGCCCAAGATGGGTAGAACATCGACCTGTAGGGGAATTGCCAGGTAAATGCCGGTCTGGGTACATGCAGGAGTCTGTCTCTCTGTCTCCCCTTCTCTGAGAAGGAAGGAAGGAAAGAAGAAAGGGAGGGAGGGAGGAAGGAAGGAGTGAGGGAGGGAGGGAGGGAGGGAGGGAGGAAGTGCTAGGGAGTAGCTCTTTAATAAAGTTTTAAACCTTTAATATTTAGTATTCTATTTATGAAATAGCAATATCATTCTGGCAGACTTCATAATTTCTAATTCATGAATTAACTTTGGCCTTTTCACCTATAATGTAACTACTATCCAGATCTCCATAAATTTTGGAAAATAAGTTTCATTAATCACCTCCTTACATACAAAAATAAGCTCAAAATGGATTAAAGACTTAAGTATAAGACTTGATATTATAAAAATCTTAGAAGAAAACATTGGCAGTAAAATCTTGGACATTTCTCTTACTAATATTCATATATATATATATATATATTTCCTTGGGCAAGGAAAACAACAAAAAATAATCAAATGGAACCAAATCAAATTAACAAGTTTTTGAACAGCAAAGGCAACCATCAACAAAATGAAAAGGCAACCTACTGAATGGGAGAACATATTTGCAAATGATACATTTGATAAGTGGTTAATATCCAAAATTCATAAAGAACTCATACAACTCAACACTAAAAAACAAATAATCCAATTAAAAACGGGGCAAAGGACCTGAATAAACACTTATCCAAAGAGGACATACAGATGGCCAATAGACATATAAAAAGATGCTCCATGTCACTAATCTTCAGAGAAACGCAAATTAAAATCACAATGAGATATCACCTCACACCTGTAATAATGGCGCTCATCAATAAATCAATAAACAACAAGTGCTGATAAGGATGTGGAGAAAAGGGAACCCTTGTGTACTGTTGATAAGAATGTGGATTGGTGTAGCCACTGTGAAAAACAGTATAACGGTTTATCAAAACATTGAAAATAAAACTGTCAAAGAAACCCCAAACACTAATTTGAAAGAATATGTGCACCCCCATGTTCATTGCAGCATCATTTACAATAGCCAAGTTATGGAAGCAACGCAAGTGCCCATCAGTACATGAGCAAATAAAAATGTTGTGATGCAGTCACACAATGGAACATTACTCAGCCATAAAAAAGAATGAAATATGACCATTTGTGACAGCATGGATGGACCTAGAGGGTACTGTGCAAGTGAAATTAGTCAGTTTGAGAAAACACCATATGCTTTAATTTACATGTGGATCTAAAACCCAATATAAATGAGCAAACAAAGCAGGAACAGATTCGTGGCTACAGAGAACAGACTGACGGTTGTCAGAGGGGAGGGGAATCGGAAAACTGAGTGAAAAAGGTGAAGGGATTGAAAAGTACAGACTGGCAGTTACAAAACAGTCATGGGGATGTAAAGTACAGCAAAGGAAATACAGTCAATAATAGTGTAATAACTGTGTACGGTCCCAGTTTGGTACTAGAAATATCATGGGGTACACTTTGTAAAGTATATGATTGTGTAATCAATACACTGTACACCTGAAACTAATACAAACTAATAGTGAATGTAAATTGCAGTTGAAAATTTTTCTTTTAATTTTTTTAAAAATGTGAACTTTAAAAAAAAATAAGCTTGCCTGACCTGTGGTGGCACAGTGGATAAAGCATCGACCTGGAAATGCTGAGGTCGCTGGTTCAAAACCCTGGGCTTGCCTGGTCAAGGCATATATGGGAGTTGATGCTTCCAGCTCCTCCCCCCTTCTCTCTCTCTCTCCTCTCTCTCTTTCTCTCTCTCTGTCTCTCTCTCTCCCTCTCTCTCTCCTCTCTAAAAATGTATAAATAAAATAAAATAAATTTTAAAAAAATAAGCTTCATTAAAGTTGAATAATCCTTTACTGCCTGCCTTCTTAATAATTCACTTCTTTTTTTATTTATTTATTCATTTTAGAGAGGAGAGAGAAAGGGAGAGAGAGAGACAGAGAGGGAGAGAGACAGAGAAAGAAGGTGGGGAGGAGCTGGAAGCATCAACTCCCATATGTGCCTTGACCAGGCAAGCCCCGGGTTTCAAACCGGCGACCTCAGCATTTCCAGGTCAACGCTTTGTCCACTGTGCCACCACAGGTCAGGCTATATAATTCACTTCTTGTATACATATTTACAAATCAGGAAATGAGTAAAGATTAATCCTATGTGATAGTTATAAGGAAAATAGTCTTTCACAGACTAAACAATGGCAAGAGAAATTTTGCCATTCAGCTTATAGTTTCCCACCAGAAATAAAGGAGTGGGCATAATCAGAGGCGGATTTAACAGTGGACACACCAGGCTCGTGGCCTGGGCCCCGACTTCTGAAGGGCCCCGCAAAACCCCAACTGTAGACATTTTTCTAATGACACCAAGTTTTGTTTCATATGTACAATTTTAAACATTAATAGTACATAATACTTTTTATTTATTTCAAAATATGTTTAACATGTATTTTTATTTTTCCTCTTTTTTTTTAAGGGGCCCCATATTTTCTTCTGTACCTGGGGCCTCAACCAACTTTAATCCGCCACTGGGCATAATGCTATAACACAAAAACTAAAAGAATTTGGTTTCATTACTATTATAATCTTCTGATATCCTGCAAATGTTAGGAAAAAGTCAACACAATTTTAATATCTTAGTAATTTAAATATACGTCAATGTCTTTATTTTTTACGAGCAATACAGACCTAAAAATATGGTCAAACCTTCACAGAATTCTTCTCTGAAATCTACTCAAGTCTAATATTTCTCAAAAGGCACATTAGTTTAGACCAAAAATTTTTCCAGTCATAAATGAAACTAGAAAACAGGATTCCAGAAAGTAACAACATAATAAGCAAGCTAGTTCTATTTGTGCCAAAATTAACTGAAAAGGTTGTATAAATTCTAAGCTTGATTTAAGCTACATTTAAACAAAATACTCAAAACTATACCTAGGTGAGACAGAATACTCAAGTTTAATATACTTCAAAAGCCATTTTAAATTTTATTACCCTATTCTCATCTTGTAGATTGTTATACTTTTTTTTTAATTATTGTATTTGAAAGAAGAACAGGAAACTAGTATTTAATATGTTCCAGCAACATACCTGTGAAAACTGTGAATTATCTCATTTATCCCTCATAACTTCCTTGAAAGAAATACATTATTTTCCAGAGGTTTCAGATAAGGATCTTCCAGCTTGACACAATGGTGCTATGCTATTTATCCACGTGACTAAGAAGACTGACCTGAGAACAAAAATCTTCCTATAGCATACTTCTGAGCTCTTGATATGAAAGTATGCCTCAACGAAGTGATTAATTTGAACTTTAGAAGTCATGGGATTGGCTGACAAGAGCTTGCCATCCAAGGGATGTGTACTGAGGGCTCACAGAGGCCTTGGCTGGGAACTGGGACTGAAATTAACACAGCGCTCCTGCCCTTGAGGGCTTATAACTTAAGACATATAGAAAGTGACTTAGAGGTAGCATTTAACTTAGATTTCCATAAACATTCGATCCCACATATGTTCTCCTTTTTAACCCAGATTTTTCCCAAGTGTCTTCTAAACATAGAGAACTAAAACAAATCTCAGCCAGACTTCCAGTCCTTGGTGACATCTCCTCGATCTCTTCTATAACAATATAAGTCAGCCTCTCTTTGAGCCTCGTGCTATTCTTTCGTGTCTGCAGGGGCTCCTGCACCTCTTCTCCATTACAGAAGGGCAGAGTTCACTTACATGAAACCTAAGCTTCTGGACTAACTTCAAGAAAGCTGGTACTATACAGAACTTGGAGATGATATGGAATGGTGGCCCTCTGGTATCATTAGGGGGATATCAGAATAAGTTCCTTTCCAGTTCCCAAAAGAGCTCCTTTATTTGCTTTTATTGCTTTAACAGTATGTACAACTGCAATCACAGTCCTTCTTTCACTAGATCTAGAACAGAGAAGACAAACCCGTGGAAGGTAGGTGGGACGTGAGTGTTTCAGCTTATGCTGTTAGTGTTGTACTTACAGACTACGTGGGCAAACTGGTTTGGTTGCGATAAGCGGAAAAACATGCAATAACGTGGCACATCAGTGAGGGAGCTGGCGTCCCCCAGTATGCTTACATACACCATTTTGGACTGTTAAAAATGCATGTGTTCTGTCTGTGTTGCTTTATTTGGTGGCATTTTGGTCTTTATCATGGCTACTAAATAAAAGTCAGTCTTCAGACAGTAGTGCTTCGAAGAAGAGGAAAGCCCCCATGATGGATGTCACAGAGCTACTGGCATCACATGGAGAGAAGCTGTCTGCTGAGGACTTCCTTCAGCTGGAGAAGCAGCTTATTGAAGTGGAAGAGATAGAAACCCCAGAACCCAAGACATTTACTACCAAGGGTTTGGCATAAGGGTTTTCTATGGTAGAGGATGGGTTGGCAAAATTTCAGACTGAGGACTCCAGCGATGACAGATTTAGTAAGGTCTACAGAGCTGTTATAGATGTTCTGCAATTCTACAGGCAAGTTTTGAAAGAGAAGTCATCAATCTGCCAGACTAGCCTGGAACAATTCTATAAGAAAGTAGAGAGGCCTGCACAGATCCTGTACCCTTTACATCAGCTGCTTCTCGAGATGAAACACCTGTAGTACAGGTAGAATCATCTCCAGCATCTCCTGCGTGTTCCTTAGGCAATCCTGATTCACCTGACCCAGTATCTCCAGCACCTTCTGCAAGTTCTTCTGCCTCTCCAGCTTCCTCCTCCCAATAGGTCACTCTCTCCTACCTTGCAATGCCCCTTCCAGTGTGCAAGCCAGCCACAGGAAAAAAAGTTAAGAATTTTTTTACACTCATTTTTTGTCATTTTTTTCTGTTAATACACTAGTGTCCAGTACAATATATTTATGTCCTTTTTTCTGTGGCTTAGTTGTGTTTGTACATTCTAGATTATGATTTTACAACTGTGTTAGCATAGGTAAGTGACTAAGGCTAAGGTGTGCTTCGACTTACAATGAAATTCAGGTTACATCACTGTCGTAGGAATGGAACTGTTTCATAACCCAATGATGTCCTATATAATGGAATATTATTTATCCATGAAAAGAATGAAATCATAATATTTGTGACAGACAGCATGGATGGACCAAAAGGGTATTATGCTAACAAGTAACTCATTAAAAGACAAATACCATATGATTTCATTGACATGTGAAATCTAAAGAACAAAGTTGTAATAGACTCCTAGATACAGAGAACAGACTGATGGGTGGCAGAGGGGAGGGGGCTTAAGAAACTGAGTGAAAAGGGTGAAGAAACGAAGTACAAATTGGTAGATAAAAAATAGTCAAAGAGAAGTAAAGTACAGCATAGAAAACAGAGTCAGGCCTAACCAGGCGGTTGCGTAGTGGATAGAGTGTCAGACTGGGACACAGAGGACCCAGGTTCAAAACCTTGAGTTTGCCGGCTTAAGCACAGGCTCACCAGCTTAAGCACAGTCATTGGCTTCAGTGTGGGATCACAGATATGACCCCAGGGTTGCTGGCTTGAGCCCAAAGGTCACTGGCTTCAGCCCAAGGTCATTGGCTTGAGCAAGGAGTCACTTGCTCTGCGGTAGCCCCCTGGTCAAGGTACATATGAGAAAGCAATCAATGAACAACTAAGGTGCTGCAACAAAGAATTGATGCTCCTCACCTCTCTCCTTCCCTGATTGTCACTATCTGTCCCTTTCTCTAACTCTCTTTCTGTATCTGTCAAAAAAGAAAATATAGTCAGTAATATTGTAATAACTATGTATGGTGCCAGTGGGTACTGGAAATATCTAGGGGGAACACTGTATAAAGTATATGATTGTCTAACCACTATGCTGCACACCTGAAACGAATACAAAATAATACAATACTGAATGTAAACTATAATCGAAAAATAGTATTGAGACTGACCAGTTGTAGTGCAGTGGACTGAGTGTCAGGCCAGGACACTAGTTCGAAACTCCAAGGTTGCCAGCTCGAGTGTGGGCTAGTCAGCTTGACAGCAGGATCATCAACATGATCCCAAGGTTGCTGGCTTGAAGCCCAAAATCACTAGCTTGAGCCCAAGGTCTCTGGCTTGCACAAGGAGTCACTGGCTTGGCTTGAGCCCCAACCCTCCCCCAGTCAAGGCACATATAGAAGCAATCAATTAAAAAAAAAAAAACTAAAATGAAGCAACTACAAGATGATGCTTCTCATCTCTCTATTCTCCCCTCCTGTCACTTCCTGTCTTTCTCAAAAAGAAAAAGAAACAAGAAATTAAAAAAAAATTGTTATTCACAGTGACAGATATAGAGGTTTCAATACATTCCAGTCTTCCCACTTTTTGCTCCATTTTCAGCTTTTTTTTCCAAACTGCTGATCATGCTAACTAACATTGGTCCCAGCCCATTAACAAATGCCATCAAATTCTTCCTTCCCTGGATATGTAACCTGCTCTTTCAATCAAGGGAAGGGAATTTGTTTCTCCTCCCCTCAAAACTAGTCCAGACTCATGACTTTTCTTGACTAATAGAAACTGCACTGGAAGTGAAACTGTGCAGCCCTGAGCCCGGCTTTAAGAACCTATGGCTTCCACCTCTGCAGTATTAGAAGCATACTGTCGTGCTAGAAGGAAGTCCAAGCTGTAGAGAAAGGCCTAACGGAGAACACGGGTGGCATCTTGGCCACAGTGAGCACTGAGGCTCCAAACATGTGAGAGAGGCCTTCCAGGATCTTCCAGTCCAGCTGCAGCAGAGTTCTCAGTTGAATATAATGACATAAGCAACCACAGCTACACTACATGAAGCAGAAGAGCTGACCAGCTGATCCCAGTCAAGCCTCAGACTCATGAGAAATAATACACTGTTCTTGTTTCAAGCCGCTAAGTGTTGCGGTGACTTGTTTCACAGCAACAGGTAACTGAAACGAGGAAATGTATACTGTAAATATGCCAATAGTGTTCCTTCATTTCACTCCCTCGGGATCTTAATAAAAGCATTCTAAAGGTCATCTGTAACACTATTCAGTGAAAAGTCATTTTTTTAAAAACTAAAATAATAAGAGGATACTTGCCCTACCAAACACTGAAACATTTTTAAACTTCAGAAATCAGATAAAGAATAACAGCTATCCTGTATGGAATGCTTAGAGCATCTTAGGCATTGCTCAACGTATTGCCATGACAAATAAATAATGCTGTTTTATTCCTTATGCTTACAGATGATAATTTGAAAGTAATAGTCAAAGCTTTTATAGTAATAATTATAAGGCACCAATGCCAAACTAGAATAATAGAAAAGATACTCAATAAAGCTACAAATGTATGTAGTTAGGGGGTCAGACTGCCAGTGTTTGTTAAGATGAATTAATGGGCCTGTCCGTGCATCATACTGAATGAATAATCATCAGAACTGAAGAGCCTTCAGCCTTCTGAAATGTCTCCTAAGGGATCTAGGACAGCTGTAACTCTCTTCTAAGGGAGTTAGGACAACCATAACTACGGTATCTCCTTAGGGAAAAAGACCTGGAGAGAAGGATTACTGCCTGATTTAAGCCACTCTATCGTCTTGCTCTGTACCAGAGGCTGCAGCAGTGCAGCAATGAAACAGTCCTTAGGGAAGAGTAAATGTGGCCTCTGCTTAGCACACAAACTATGCTCTGGGAGAAATTCCCATCCCTTTGGGCAAAGAGCAGATCTCCTTCATTCATAAATTAATGCTGAAAAAAAAAAGACCTTTCCAATCAAAGAGCAATTCATTCATTTGACAGATGAAAGAACTGATGCCCAGGGGGTAATGTGATTTGTTTAGGGTCATATATTGATGCCAGAGCTGCGCCTCAGACCCAACTCCACCGTGATCCTTTCCCTGTGTCCTTTCCACACCAAGCCCACTTTAGAAGAACCCCCTTTAGCCCCAGCCACTTCAGTTTCATGCACTGACAGCAACTTCAAGAAGGAAGGGAGCAAAGGCCGTCCCTGTCTTGTTCCCCTTGAGTCTCGGCCCCTGGCACTATTCCTTTCCATGGGACACACTTGAGGAGCACTGATCAAGGGAAGAAAGTGGAATGCATCTTAGCCAACAAATATATTCCATTCCCTTCAGCCAAGGATGGCTATTTATAAAAGTAATTTTGTTGAACATCTCAATCATCTGTTAACATACAAGTACTGATTTCCATCTATGCTAACTGGAAGACAAAAGAATCTTATTCTTTGAAATTAAAGCTTTGATTTTTCCCAGCATAATTATTTTTGCTTTTAAAATGAATAGTCATTAAATAATAGTTGCTTCTTTTCGTTTATCACCAACAGGGCAAGATGTTTGCTTATACTTAATGATTAGAATGCTCCAAGGTGGGCAGCCTACATTTTGCTTGAAGTGCCATAATGTCTGCAGGAATGTGACTCTCAGTTCATGAGGCCACATTGAAACCATATGTCTCATTATTTAAAGACACCTGTTCACAAAAGGCAATGCCAGGATAACATTAAAATTTAAAATAGATCAGAATATATTACTAGGGAAAGGGTGCTTCAGGATTCATAGGTTTTCACAATACCCTAAAAAAGAAAATTCTCAGCCCTGGCTGGTTGGCTCAGTGGTAGAGCGTCGGCCTGGCGTGCAGGAATCCCGTGTTTGATTCCCGGCCAGGGAACACAGGAAAAGCGCCCATCTGCTTCTCCACCCCTCCCTCCTTCTTCTCTGTCTCCTCTCTTCCCCTCCCACAGCCAAGGCTCCATTGAAGCAAAGTTGACCCGGGTGCTGAGGATGGCTCCATGGCCTTTGCCTCAGGCACTAGAATGGCTCTGGTTGCAACAGAGCAACGCCCCAGATGGGCAGAGCATCGCCCCCTGGTGGGCATGCCGGGTGGATCCCGGTTGACCACATGCGGGAGTCTGTCTGACTGCCTCCCCATTTCCAACTTCAGAAAATAAAAATTAAAAAAAATTAAAAAAATTTAAAAAAAAGAAAATTCTCCCTGAAGCCTTCAGACTGGTCAAAATAAATAAAATTTCATAATATTTTCTTAATTAAATAGTTTGTACACTAAAGGATGAGTAGTATGCTGATTGTGTTTGTAGAGCTGTTCTCTCCCCAGCATCCCTGTGTCACTGCAGTATAAAGTCTTGGCTACTCCCTAATCCTCCTTGGCATTCATGGCAGAGAGCATCTGTCAGGGTTTCTCCCTGGTGCACTTGCATAATTTGGCTGGAAAATTCTTTGTTATCCAGGACCACTCTATCACCTAGTGTCCACTAGATGGCTATATAGCCTCCCCATTCTTAGAGACAACCAAAAACATTTCCACTGTTCTCAACTTAGTCTGCCTGACTACACCTGGGCCCTCCCAGCGCATCACGGCCTGGTGCTCTCTCATTGCAGTAAGTTGGGGCCAGCGCACGGCTCATCTCATCTGTTTCTGTTTCTCAGGGATACCGTCCTTTATTGTCTGCTGTCTTGAAAACCTTTGTTTCATATATTGTGCCCAGGGTTTTTTGTTTGTTTGCTTACTTGTTGGCTTCGGGCAAAGCAAAACGTCAGCAATCAGTTTTGTTTTGTTTTTAAAGCTTAATGTGGATTTAAATGTGATTCTAAATTTTTTTTTAAACAAAATGCAGGCTTTGGTGGGGACTGGAAAGAAAGTAGACCTGAGGCCCAGGGCGTGTCTGAAGGGTGCAGGCACTGGGGGTGCAACAAGAACAGGAAGGCATCAGACACTTTACCTCCCGATTTTCCCTAGGGATGACCTGAGAAAAAGAGTTCAAGAATCTCCAGATTTCAGGATTCTATCTAAGCGTATATTTATGACTCAGTATTTACAACTATGAAAATTAAAAGCAATCATTCACTTGCTAAGATTACGTGGTCTACGCTACACAAATAAGAAGCTTAGATACAGCCACTTTTTTTGTGACTGGTGCTCTGTAAATTATGGTCCTAATGTTGATGGGCAGCTCTCTGCAAGGCATCCATACTCCAACATGGAGATCAGGCCATCAGCTCCCACATTAGACTGAATCTGTCACCACCACTGTGTTCTACATCTTTACCTCTGCCATCTCCTCCCACCGCCTTCTTTTGTCTCCATGTCACAGAGCATATAATTGGTATCTGACCAATCCCTGAAAGATGACTGTCATTCTAACCTATAAGCCCTTTCCATCCTATCCTCTTGAATAATGAAGAAGGTATGTTGATGAGTTTGGGCAAATCTAGCAATTTCAAAAGTAGATTCTTCTAGGGTAGTGAGCAGAGGGGACATGTAATGAGGTTTTTAATTAGCGCTAGTTCTCAATAATAAGAAAATAGTATTATATGCGTATCTAGTGATGTCTTCTTTATAAAGATATGAGGACCTTGTTCTAAATTTACTGGCAGGCTAGATGGAAAATCTTTGGTAAATAATAGTACCTGACTCACTGCAATGAGAGGTAAGTTTGCCCATGATTAAATTAACCCAGTACTCATCTCTTTATTTGAATAAAAACTAGATTTCTGTCATCTGAGCATTAATCTATGCAAATCTCATGGATGTTATTCAAACGAATGGGAACAGTCAGCATGGCTCCGTTTAAACAGCATGTTGCTTGGACTTTTATGCTGGAGAGAGCAGGGCTGAGATGTGACAGGTGTGGATGTGTTAGATGACACACTGAGTCAGACCTTACTTAGAGGGATGAGTCTGATGATGCAAACCATTATAGGGAGGAAAAATACCAAACAATAAATATTATATGTCCTCCCTAAAGCACTGCCTCAGTCACTAACTTACAAAAGATGTATAATAATGTCATGCTTAAGAATTAGTTGACACAGACAGTCGGCTTGGAAACAGCATAATGTAACGAGCTCTAGTGGGCCCTTCACCTAAGGACAACAGTGCTTGCTATACCATTTCTATACGAAGTGGCTTCATGTGTGTCCTTCTACACAAAGGGTAAATGCTATTGCCACACTGTCTAAATACTTCAGTCATGTCCAGACATAAAGGCACCATTAAATCTTCCTCACATTTTTAGCCATATTCAACAACAGTCTCTGATATTCTTTTCCCACAGGTTTTAGCTCGGAAATCCCTAAGATAATTAAAGCCAGGACATCAAGTACAAGAAGATTCTCCTTTACGCTTCTAAATTTAGTTTGCCACTACAGGTATGGTGTTTGGCAAGCATTTAGCCCTTAGCTCCAGTAGGTCCTCCACGTAGTGCATACTACCCAAATTCCCACTGGGTTAGCACTGGCAATAAGATGTGCCTTAATTTCTTGCTTACTACTCTAGTCTGCTATAGGGCTGTTTTACTTAATAAGGATTATTACCCTGGTTAACTGAAATTGCTCATTTATGAAGAGATGAAGCCCTGTCCCTCTACTCTTAGCTGCAGTTTGGAGTCTGGTTTGGAATACTGTGATGACCTGGTGATGCCTGTCTAGCTCTGCATGTTAGCACTGCCTCAATCCTCCTACTGCCATATCTCATCTTCCAGCCTGGACCTCCACTGAGGTCAAGTTTGCTCTTGAATCAGACTGCTAACTACCCAACTTGAAGGTAACCCTTAGAGAAAAGGGTCTTATCTTTAGGTCCACAGAACTCTGGACGCCTCCTGGATGGGTTTCAGACAATCTATGAAACCTCAACATTCGTTTTATGTATAGACAGTTTTGGATATATGCAAATGAATTTTTATCCAAGCTCCAAAAGCTCCATAGCCTTAAAGAAGTTTAGGATCCACCTCCGAGGAGCATACCTGTTTTTCCCCATCCAGGTTTCTTCTCCCTACTGGCGAGCACCACTGAAATCCCCAAAAAGCACCACAAATGAGCCAGAGAGAATTGTAGGAACTTCAGACCAGGTTTTACAGGTCAACTACATCATTCCAAAATGTCCCTTTATTTCAATTTCTAATCAACAACTGCTATTTCTTAAAGATGCAATATGAAGACATTCCTTAATGGTTATTTAATTGATTTTCATTCAATTAAAACATCTGATTAATGCCTTCCAGGATGGCTGTAGAAGGCATTAATTTTCAGGACTACACTCTGCCACAAGTTTTATGTTTCTTTTCCTTTGCTTTTTTTATTAAGCTCTCATAGTGTAAAGGGCAGAAATATCCAAACTTAATTGCAGTTGACACTGAAGAATTTAAACACATGCTAAGGCTGCTTTATTTGAATAGCCATTCTCACACTGAGTCTGTGATCTTCAGAAACTAAAACTCTCCTACCAAGTTACAACTCATAACCTGTCTCAGTTCTTACTGACTTCATTTCTTTTCCACATTCTTATGGTGGTAAAATATACAGACAATTAACTATCTTAACCATTTTTCAGTTCTAACTAGTTTCTATAAGATACCATTCACAGGTACAACAAAAAACACAGTATTTTTCATTAAATTTCATTTATACTTCAAATAATAAGCATGCTGATTTATTTATTTATTTATTTGAGAGGCAGGGAGGCAGAGAGAAAGACTCCTGCATGCGCAGGACCAGGATCCTTCATTGGGTGGACCAGGATCCACCCAGCCAGCCCCCTATGGGAAGTTGCTCTGCCCATCTGGCACCACTCCGCTGTTTGGCAACTGAGCTATTTTAGCACCTGTGGCAAGACCATGGAGCCATCCTCAGTACCTGGGGCCAAACTGTTCCAATCATTCGAGCTATGGTTGTGGGAGAAGAAGAGAGAGAGAGAGAGAGGTGAGGGGAGGGGTGGAGAAGCAGATGGTTGCTTCTTCTGTATGCCCTGACTGGGACTTGAACCTGGGACTTCCATACTGCAGGCTGACATTCTACCACTGAGCCAACCGGCCGGGGTCGCTTACTGATTTATTTTTATTAGACATTTTTCTTCAATTTCTGTCCCTCTGTCTTCCACTCCTCCCTGAAAATGAAATTCAGATAGCTCACTAGTTGGCTGATTCTGCAGGAAATCACCAAGAAACAAGAAGACTCTTCTAGACTCTCCTATGTTCTCTCTCTTTTTTGTCTTTCAGCCAGATAGTCACACTATCTATAGGACCTACAGTAAAAACCAGTAGCAAAAGAAAATAGATGATATTGCCAGTTACAATAAGAATGAAGTCAAGCCCAGAAATTCCTTAGAGTAATACATTTCTGTTTTATTATATAAAAAAAGATAGGCATAAAGTTGAGAAAAAAATGGTATGTATTTGAAATCATAATTAAAAAATATTGTCACTTAAAACTTAGTAACAATTGAATGCATTAAAAGTTAAAACTACAACTTTTTGTGACAGAGACAGAGAGAGCGACAGATAGGGATAGAGAGGAAGGGAGAGAAATGAGAAGCATCAATTCTTCGTTGTGGCATCTTAGTTGTTCATTAATTGTTTTCTCATATGTGCCTTGACTAGGAGGCTACAGCAGAGTGAGTGACCCCTTGCTCAGGCCAGCGACCTTGGGCTGAAGCCAGTGACCTTTGGGCTCAAGCCAGTGACCAGGGGGTCATGTCTATCATCCCACACTCAAACCAGCAACCCCACACTCAAGCTGGTGAGCCTGTGCTCAAGGTGGACGAGACTGTGCTCAAGCATGTAACCTTAGGGTTTCAAACCTGGGTCCTCTGCATCCCAGTCCAAAGCTTTGTCCCCTGCACCACCTTCTGGTCAGGCAGAACTAACTTCCAACAAATGAATTATTTTTTTCAGTTAAGCTATTTTTTTTTGTTTTGTTTTTGGTGGGTTTTTTTTGTATTTTTCTGAAGCTGGAAACGGGGAGAGACAGTCAGACAGACTCCCCCATGCGCCCGACCGGGATCCACCCGGCACGCCCACCAGGGGCGATGCTCTGCCCTTCCAGGGCGTCGCTCTGTCGCTACCAGAGCCACTCTAGCGCCTGGGGCAGAGGCCAAGGAGCCATCCCCAGTGCCCGGGCCATCTTTGCTCCAATGGAGCCTTGGCTGCGGGAGGGGAAGAGAGAGACAGAGAGGAAGGAGGGGGGGTGGAGAAGCAAATGGGTGCTTCTCCTATGTGCCCTGACCAGGAATCGAACCCGGGTCCCCCGCACGCCAGGCCGACGCTCTACCGCTGAGCCAACCAGCCAGGGCCTCAGTTAAGCTATTTTTTTCTGGAGAACAAAAACCACAAAAGTCAAGGGTATATGAGTATGAGTGTGTCAGAATTTTTTTTGCTCTATTTTGTTATTATTGATTTTTCAAAAGAACAATAACTATATACATGCACACACATATCCCTGTAGGGAACTGCATTCAGCATTTCGGCATGAACACTGTCTATGCAGAGCCAACTGGGGCTTGTATGTAAAAGGGGTTCGGTGACGGTGCGGAGTGCAGTCCATGGAGTTAGCTTTGCAAGTTAAGTTTTAAGCACACTGAAAACGAAATAAAACAGTTACAGGGAATCTGAACTCCTCTTTCCCATTCTTCCAAGATCCAGCCATCAAAGGTCTCACCCTACAAAAGCCCCAGGAAGAACACACCGCCCCATTTCCAGCCAAAGAACTGTAATCAGGATCATAAATATCGTCAAGGCTGGGAAGCCAACATAAATAACTGAAACTGTTGTGTATTTAGTAACAGGGAGCTGTGGGACAGTGGTAAACTGAAGACTCCACACCTGAAAGCCTTCACATTTAAAGAAAAAACAAACAAAAAAACAAACAAAATGAAATACCAGCCAAAAAACCATATGAACAAAAGAAACCCAGCTGTGGTTGCAACAGTTCACTCCCTAACTCTCCAAGATTCAAGTTTCTGGTGCTCTTCTCACAGCCCGGGGCGGCACAACAGCAGAATACGACTTGATGGGGACCTAAGGAGCCAGATCAGAGGCTCCAGGGAGTATAAATAAGGCCACCCTCCTGCCCAGAGCCCTATCACCACCTTCCTATCTGCCGAAAACCTCAAGAATTGGCCAAGCTACTTCCACTTGCAGTACCACATCCTTTGCTGCTGTCTAGGGCTTTTCACTAAAAATGAGAAACACAGTATTCTCACAGAATTTACCCTATTCTCTTGACCTTAAAGCAAGCACGGAACAATTTTTTTGTGATTTTTCTCACAGCTTTACTTGTTAAAGTTAAAATGTGACATACTACTCTACTCAGTCATAAAATAGAAGGAAATCCTGTCATTTGCAACAACATGGATGGACCTTGAGGGCACTGTGCTAGCTGAAATAAATCAGACAAATAAAGACAGATATTGTGTGATCTCATTTATGTGTGAAATCAGAAAAAAAAAACAACCCAACAGATTCACGGAAACAGAGATCAGATTTCTGTTTGCCAAAAGTGGAAGATTGGATGGGGAAACTGGGTTAAGGTAACTAAAAGGTGCAAACTTCCAGTTACAATATAAATAAGTTATGGGGCCATAAGGCCCAGCATAGTAACTCTAATGAACAATATTGAACTGTGCATTTGAAATGACTAAGAGAGTAGATCTTAAAAGTTCTCATCACAAGGAAAAAATTTGTAACTATGTGATGAGGTGAGGGATGTTTTTTTGTTTGTTTTTTTGTTTGTTTGTTTTTAATTTTTTTTTTTTTTCTGAAGCTGGAAACGGGGAGAGACAGTCAGACAGACTCCCGCATGCGCCCGACCGGGATCCACCCGGCACGCCCACCTGGGTCGACGCTCTGCCCACCCGGGGGCGATGCTCTGCCCCTCCGGGGCGTCGCTCTGCCGCGACCAGAGCCACTCCAGCGCCTGGGACAGAGGCCAAGGAGCCATCCCCAGCACCCGGGCCATCTTTGCTCCAATGGAGCCTTGGCTGCGGGAGGGGAAGAGAGAGACAGAGAGGAAGGACGGGGTGGGGGGTGGAGAAGCAAATGGGTGCTTCTCCTATGTGCCCTGGCCGGGAATCGAACCCGGGTCCCCCGCACGCCAGGCCGACGCTCTACCGCTGAGCC
Organism: Saccopteryx leptura; assembly: GCF_036850995.1. Lineage (NCBI taxonomy): Eukaryota > Metazoa > Chordata > Mammalia > Chiroptera > Emballonuridae > Saccopteryx > Saccopteryx leptura. Next base: position 66,257,011 of record NC_089509.1, on the reverse strand, counting down.
AACCGGCCAGGGTCGAGGTGAGGGATGTTAACTTAACTTACTGTAGTGATCATTTTCAGAATATAAGCATATAGCAAATCCCTGTGTTGTACATCTAAAATGAATGCAATGTTATATGTAAGTTATATTTCAATAAAATTGGAAAAAATGTGACTTTCACAATGTATATGTATATCAAATCACCACAATGTATACTTTATATATCTTATAATTTTTACTTCTTAATTATACATCAATGCTGGAAAATATATGAATGAATAAAATATGACTTCCAAGATTGGTTACTACATACCTAGTTTGTTTTTCTTATTCTTCTGCTTCAACTCTAGTAGAAAAGATAAAGATGACATAAATGAGAAGGGAAGGTTTATGTAGTAAAATATGCTTTGTGTTCAGAAAATCTTGATGCATTTCATGAAAGCACTGAGGGCATAGTCTCTTTCTTGACAGCACGCAGAATGGGGCAAGAGGTACATGTTGGGAGCTGATGGGAGATATTCCAACAATCTGAGACTAGCCCTGGCGTTAAGAGAAGACAAGGGGAGGAAAGTGAACAGCGGCTGCCTCAGTGGTTTTTATAGGCTTATGCTTCCCCCACCTGTCTTCCATATTTCCCCCTCGTGTTTCCATAGAATCTACATTAAAAGCTAGGGAAGGAGCAATATATGAGATGATTTTGAAAAACAAGGAAAAGAAAGACACAGGGTGAAAAGATCCTAGGCTGAAGTAGATAGAACAGAAAGGGGCAGCCTGAGCCGAGGATTATATCTGTGCGGCCACTCTGATGAATGTTTGGGCCAAAGTCCATTACGGCCAAGGTCAGCCAAGCAAATCTCTCATGATCTCTCACCTATATTCATACTAGACACTCTATAAACATCATAGCTATGATGTGAATTCCAAAAAAAGCATTTCCAAAAAATAAAAAATCCATGGTTAGTCACTATTTTAGCAATGATTTCTTCCTATTTCCTAACTTAATAGCATGGTTTCAGTTTTCATATAATTCTAGACTCAAGCAACTGAGAATAACATTTGAAATATTCACTTGGTTCCAAACACAGGAGTGAATGTGTGTGAATGTGTATGTCTATATGTATGTGTTCTGGCTGTTTTATGTTACTGAAGTCTAGGAGAAACCATTAACTAAAAGGCAAAAACGCTATTAACCAATGAACAAATGGATCCAAAGAAACAAGAAAAAGAGAGCGCAGCAGTTGTTTTGTAGTATCATTTTTGTGAAATGAACCAAAATATATCCAGTGGAACCTGTGACCTTCACTATTTCAACAGGGAAAAAGGAAGTCAACATCTCAGATTGACAATTTTGCTTGGAAGCCTCTCTGAGAAATTTTTAACTTGGTTGGTACAAATGTTTTCTGCCTCTTAAAATTGTGCAATATTCTCACAAATTAAAATATTCTTGGCAACTACATCTATTTGGAAAAAAATAAAATTAAGAGTTGGGTTTTCTCAGTGCTTAATTTATGAACATCTTAAGTAGGTCTGACCACTAATTATTCATTTTTAAATCATTATAAACATTCTAAATTATTATTTGGAGTGTTAGGTATAAATACCCAGAAATATTTTCATTACCAAAACAAAATATACAAAATAGTTCCTAATAGTTTGGTACATAATCATTTTACAAGTCTGAGAATATCTAAAAATTATTAAAGCTATTTCCTGTTGATGTACAAGTTGGTCTTTAGACCAACTGCTACCAAGTTCAAAGCATTGGAAGTACAATCCAGAAGCATCAGTCTGGTTTAGGTAATAAAATTTAACCATCAAGTGGCTATGTAATTAAAACAAAGGACAAAGCATACAAAAAAATAGACTATATACATAAGAAGAAATCCAGTTGGACAATAAACATATGAAATTATGGTAGCATAACTCATTATGAAGAATATGAGGCTCTAGACTCAAACTATCTACATTCAAGTCTTGGCTATCACTTCCTAGCTGTGTGACCTTGGACAAGTCACTGATCTCTTTATGCCTTTTCATCTATAAGTGAAGATGATCAGATATGCTACCTCATAGGAATACTTTCAGGAGTGAGGAAGCAATCAGTTTAAGAAAGAGAGCAAATAAATGCCATGGTATATGCAGTCAATAAATTTATTATATTATTATATTATTACTATTATATTACATTATACTATTACTATAATATAATATTAATATTATATTGTTACTATTATAAAAAAACAGGCACAACCTCATTAGCAATCAGGAAGCTGTAAATTAAAATAAGATTTTATTTTACCATATTAAAATGAAAAAAATTTATAAAAGGATTGATAGCAGCCAGTGTAGTGTTGGCAAGAGAGTAAAGAAAGTAGTACACACATATATAAATATAATTAATGGGAATATATATATATATTGGTTCTGCCCCCTCTGAATGGCAATTAAGGGTGAAGGAGGGGTGTGGTTTGTAGGAGAGAAGCAAGGCAAAATATACATATGCAGTGTTCCCAAACTCATCTTACTAGAGGACACTGTTTTCATCATCATCATCATCATCACTGTTATCAGCTATACTCTATTCCTTGAAAGGCCTTTACAGAAAGTTGTTAATTTAGCTATTGTATTTGACAAAACAAGATTAAAAGAAACTAAGTACACAAAGATATCCCACATTTGTGTGAGTGCTCTTTTCTAACCAAATTATAAACAACACTTTTATTTCATTTAGTCTCTATATATCTTTTAATTGAATTTATACTTACTTAAAGAACTATGTGGTATCTATTGGTTCTTTATTGTAAATAGTCTTTGTTATATACTTAATCTATATTTTTTCTTCCTCTTTATTCTTTTTCCATTGGGAAATGTTCCCAAGAATTTATTATTCTAACCTGAATCAGACTAACTTCATATATTATGGTGGGAAAATTCCCTTGGGTACAACACTTAAAATATAAAACTAGAATAATAAGCTGTTAAGAAGTAGCTGTGGTATAATGGAAAGAAAACTAATCTAGTCAAGAAGGCTGAGTTATAGCATTTTGAGACCTCAGGCAATAATCTTCACCTAGCTAAGACTCAATCTTCTCATCTATAAAGAATAAGAATACTCTGATTTGCTGAAATCATAATATGAGAAAAAAAGTCACCCAAATTTGTTTTGTTAATTTTTTAAACAACTACCTCTTCTCGGTAGCTATGGCAATAGAGCTATGACCTTGTAGAGGCCTCCCTTGATACCACCCAAGGCTAAGAAGGACAAGAATTTCACTGGATCAGGAGAGAAAAGAGATCCTCCAGGAGTCAGTATCATTATCATGTGGAGGAGGGTTAGGAAGGAAGAGAGGGTTGAGAGAGGGGAAAGGGTATGATTTTTATGGAGAATCTAAGTTCTTCCCCCCATGCCCATTGGATCTTATAGGGAGAAACAAAGGGATTATAAATCAAGCCACAGGAACCAGTTCTCTCTTCACAGCCCCCGCAAGAATAAAGTCAAGAACAATCTAAGAGGAACAATAGAATGCAAGAAGCCTAGGAGAGCAAGACGGAAGGAAGCTCGGGTATAAATTTACTTTAGATCTTAATCTAGCATAAATACAAATCCTCAGATCTTGGAAATGGGAAAACAGGAATGAAGCATGAACAGGAGAAGTAGTTGAGAATTTCTTGTGTCTTATTTGTGATGTTGTAAGCATGGTTCTAAGTGACTCTAAGGGCAGTTGAACTTTTGAGATTGAGGATTTGGTTTCAACTTGCCCAATAAAAAGGTTCAAGTTTTGAAGTCACACAAGCTCTGGAATTGCCTTTTACTTGCTTCTTCCTTCCAATACACACTCTCTCTCTCCTCACAATACATTTTCTTGTACAATCTTTACATGCTCAGTCTTAATATTGGTTAGGACTCTGGAGGCAGTGCCCAGAGGCTTGGTCTTTCATTACTTGAGGCCTCTACATGTAGGACAACATGTTCTAGAGTTTGAGGTCTTAGGGACAGAGCTTTGGGTATTATTTTTACCTCTATCATCAATATCACCTCTCTGGTGAGTCTGCGTGTATTAGAGTCCCCAAAAGGACACTCCCTATTAGAATTATTGATTCTTTGGGGGATATTAAATGTGTCTATAAGGATTGCTAACTTTCTAAAGGCTTATTGCTCAAACTAGGAAGTCCTACAAGCAACACAAAGTGAGTGGTCCCAAAGCTCTGCATTCCTAGGACTTTTTCTGGTGACCCTGGGGAACAGGATGGAAAGTGCACATTTGGACATTTATCACTTCTAATGATCCAAAAATGCACTAGGAGTGCACATTTGGATCATTAAAAGTGATAAATGTCCACCATTACTTGCTGTCATGGGTTGATGCAATCTGAGGAAGTGTCACAAAACTATAAATGGTGTTATTTAAAAATTAGTTAGCTAATATGTAACACCATGATTTTTACAGAAGTGGCGATGCCCAGTTTGATGTCAGCAGGGCAGTTAGATGTAGGCAAATTAATGAAAAGTCAAAAGTCTTCTTTGGCGCCCTCCAAATATCATTTACTCTACACTCTGCCTCTTTGACCTCTCAGCACTCAAATTCCTTTTAATACCTCTTGAGCTGGATACTCCTGTGTAGTGTCCTCTGACTGGCCCATCTCAAACAAGGCTCATTACCTAGCTCCTTACTTCACATGAACTTCTCACCAAAGCTTAGCTTGTCATGTATTCCACTTTCAATAGACTCTTTTCTTTTAGCTTAAGAATTGTTTATTATTAAAAAGTTGATGTCTGTTAAGCATTATTACTCATTGGTTCATTATATTATTAAACTCTAACATATTAAATTCATAAGATCCACAATAGTTTTCCATAAGACCCTTTGCCAGAGTCGGTGACAAAGCAATCTTCAGCAGCACCCCTTCATCAAAGGCCTCAAGGAAAGGTTGTGTCAGGTATCAAGGCACAATGCCATGTAGAGGGCACACAGTGAAGCCACAGTGAAATGATGCCTAGAAGTCACTCTTTTCCCCAGTATAAGCAAATAGAATGTTTTCAGGATGGATAAAAGGATCACAGAACTATGCCATCCCTTCCTGCATTTTTTTTCTCTCCCAGTAAACCTTTGTTGATCCAGCCTTTTGTTTCAAGACAGCGGTGGCTACAGTTAGCAAAGGGGACCAGAGAACTACCCCAGAGAAAAAGTAGATTCATCTGGATGACCAGACCTTGGTTTTATGGTAATTTTAAGGGATGGTCATAAAAGAATTATCCATGACTAAGTCATTTGGGAAAGAAAGTGGAAAGTCATTCAGGATAAAAGCACCATTTAGGAATAAAAAGTGCATTCGAACAGGAATGTTTTCATTATCATATCTCTGTGACTAGAAGGTGTGTGGTTTGATGGAAGCAAATAAGGTTTTTGAGTGAACTGCTCAGTATTTTTTTTTTACTAACAATAAATTATATTGTTCTATAATGATCTCTTGTTCCTTTCTTGTTTTGTTGCTTCTGCACACAAAATTAGTCTCTTTTAACCCTCCAGTTCACAAATTGAATTTCTTCTTGTATTTAACATTTAGTAAGTTAAAAAACAAAACAAAACTTTTTTCTTCTTGTAACCAGAATTCTGGGCTCCTATTTGATCACTGGAAATTAGATCACTAGAAATACAGAGATTTCTGTGCAAATAATCTTCACAAAATAAGTTCATATCTATATAAATATTCAGAACTTATTAGTGGAAAATTTTTAGCTTGCGCCATTTTCCCTCTGGGGACCATAAGCACAGTGATCTTAACCTGTAATATTTGAGAGCTTTTAAAACGAGTTATTTACTGAAATATATGAAAATAAAACGACAATTCAATAATAATGTTGGAGACTTCTGTGCACAACTTTGAATAATGGATAGAACTATGCAGAAGATTAACAAGACAATAGAATACTGGGGAAAAAAAAAACACTATAAATCAGCTAGTTTTAACATACATTTATATAATATTCCACCCAAAAATAACAGAATATACATTCCTCTCAAGTGCATAGGGAATAGTCTCCAGGATGAATCATATGCTAGTACATAAAATGAATACCAAAATAAATATTTAATAGGGTAGATATAATACAAATATATTCTCTAATCAAAATGGAATAAAAATAGAAATCAGTAACAGAAAAAAAATAAGAAAAAAACCCATGAAATTAAACACTCAGCTAAATAACCAACGGATTAAAGAAGAAATCAAAAGAGAAAACAGAATATATTTTTAAATGAGTGAAAAATAAAGAAAAAATATACCAAAACTTATTGGATAATAAATGAGCCGAGAAAAAAGAAAAATACTCAAGTGACTAGAATTAGTAATGAGAGAGGGCATGAGTACCAACCTTAGTGAAATAAAAAGCAATACAAAAAAAATACTCAAAGAAAAGCCAAGACCCAGATGGCTTCACTGATGAATTACACCAAACACTTAAAAAATACCTATTCTTCACAAACTCTTCCAAAAATTGAAAGAGGAAGAAACACTTCCAAACTTATCACCGGTATTATCTTGCTACAAAAAGCAAATGAAGACCTCATGAGAAAACAAAAAACAAAAAAACCCTAAAGACCAATATCTGCTACAAATACGAATGCAAACATCCTCAACAAAATACAAGCAAATTGAATCCAATAACATAAAAGTATTATACACTATGACCAAGTGGGAGTTACCCGAAAAATGCCAGGTTGGTTTCACATATGAATATCAATTAATGTAATACATCATACTTATAGAATAAAAAACAAAAATCACAACTTCTTGGATTTTGACGAACTCCAAGCTCTTTTTATGATAAAGACACATGGCAAACAAAGAATACATGGAAACTTCCTCAACCTGAGGAGGAAGGGCATCAATGAAAAACATATAGCTAATATCATACATAAAAACAGAGACTAGATGCCTTCCCCCTAAGATCAGGAAAAAGACAAAAATTCCTCTTTTACTACTTACATTCAATATTGTACTGGAGGATCAGGCCAGGCAAATTCAGCAAAATAAATAAATAAATAACATTCAGATTGGAAAGGAGGAAGTAATACTCTACTTCAGGAGTCGGGAACCTTTTGGGCTGAGAAAGCCATGAACGCCACATATTTTAAAATGTAGTTCTGTGAGAGCCATACAACGACCCGTGTATGTTATGCATTATCCAATAAAAATTTGGTGTTGTCCCGGAGGACAGCTGTGATTGGCTCCAGCCATCTGCAACCATGAACATGAGCAGTAGGAAATGAATGGATTTTAATACATGAGAATGTTTTATATTTTTAACGTTGTTATTTTTTTTATTAAAGATTTGTCTATGATCCAGATACAGCCATCAAAAGAGCCACATCTGGCTCGCGAGCCATAGGTTCCTGACCCCTGCTCTACTTAAAGATAACGTGATATTGTTCTTAGAAAACCCTAAGGAATTTGGACCTGGCCGATAGCTCAGCGAATAAAGCGTCAGTCAGGTATATGGACATTGGGTTTAATATTAAGGTCTACCAGAAAGTTCTGTCCATTTTTGGAATAAAACAAAATACAAATTTTTCTTACCGTCAATAAACTTTATTAAATAATATAATTGCCATTATTATTAATGATTTCTTGCCAGCGTGAGGGCAATTTGTATATCCCATTTTTGAAAATGTTTTATCTTTTGATGCGAAAAATTGAACCAGTGCTTGTTTGATATCTTCTTCATTTTTGAATTTTTTGCCCTTCAAAAAATTTTGTAAGGACAAAAACAAGTGATAGTCAGAGGGTGCTAAGTCTGGGGAATATGGTGGATGCAACAGACATGCTTCTGTAGCATTTCTTCCTTGTTGAAATTCGTAAAAATTACAGTGGCGTAAATGAACTTTATCAGTAGCCATGGGTACACTATTGCTTCACACATAAGACTAATGTGAATCAACTTTGTTTTAGTTAATTTGCTACATCAGTATGTATACATTAAGTGATAAAAATAGAGAGGCACACATGCGCCAAATAAACATGTGCTTACGTGTCAAAACTTGTTGTGATAGAAACGGACAGAACTTTCCGGTAGACCTTTATACGTGGTCAGGTCACACAGGAGAAGTGACAATCTTCTTCTGTCTCCCTCTCTCTCCCCTTTCTCTCCCTCTTCCCCTTTCATAGCCAGTGGTTCGACTAGTCTGAGCATTGCCCTGGGCACTTATGATAGCTTGGTTGGTCTGAGTGTGTCAGCCTCAGGCTCGAAAAATAGCTCGGTTCTCGAGCATCAGCCCAGATGGGATTGCCGGGTACATCTAGGTCAAGGCATATGTGGTAGTCTGCCTTACTATCTCCACTCCTCTCATCTAAAAATAAAAAATCCTAAGGAATTTAGTAAAATGCTATTAGAACAAAAAATGAATTCAGCAAGGTTGCAGAATACAAAGTTAATATACAAAACTCAATTGTATTTTTGTACACTAACAATACACAATCTGAAAATAATAATAAAATAATCCATTCATAAAAGCATCAAACAATAAAATATTTAGTAATAAATTTAACAAAATAAGTACAAAAGTTATACTTGGAAATCTACAAAACTTTGAAAGAAATTTAAAAAGATCTAAAGAAATGGGGAAAAATCCAGGATCATGGATTGGATGACTTAGTATTGATAAGATGACAAGACTTTCCAAAATGATCTACAGCTTCCAGGTAATGCAATGAGAATATCAATAAATTTCTTTGTAGAAAATGACAGACTGATTCTAAAATCAAATGAACTTACATGAGACCCAAGATAGACAAAATAATCTTTAAAAAGAACAAAGTAGGAGAACTTACACTTCCTGACTTCAAAACTTACTACAAAGCAATGGTAATCAAGGCTGTGTGGTACTACTGCCAAAAGGACAGACAGATACATGAATTAGAACAGAATTTAGAGTCAGGAAATAAAATCATGTGTCACAGCCAACTGATTTTCAATAAGGGTGCCAAGGCCATCTAATGGTGCTAAAATTACTAAATAGCCACAAAAGATTGAAGCTGGACCCTTTCCCCATACCACAGAACAAAGATTAACTCAAAATGGGTCAAAGACATAATTGTAAGAGCTAAAACTACGAAACTTGTAGAAGAAACCAAAGAGTAAGCCCCATTACCTCAGATTTGGCAAAAGATTCTTGGATTTGACATCAAAAGAACAAGCCAACAAAAGAAAAAACAGATCAGTTTAACTTCATCAAAATCAGAAATGTTTGTGCTTCAAAGGATACCACTGAGAAGGTGAAAATAAAAATACCTTCAAAATGGGGAACATATTTGCAAATCATATGTCTAATTGGGAACTTGTATACCAGATACAAAAAGAACTTTTATAATTCAATAATAATAAAACAACTCAATTTTTAAAATAGGCAAACATTTTGAATAGACATTTCTCCAAGGAAGATATACAAATGTCTAATAAATGCATAAAAAGATACTTAACACTGTTACTCATCAGGAAAATGCTAAGAGGTTATAATCAAAAGCCAGATAATAACAAGTGTTGATAATAATGTGAAGAAATCAGAATCCTCATATACTGCTGTTAGGAATGTATAATAAAATAGTGTCTAGCAATTCTTCAAACATTTTAACATGGAGTTACCATATGGTCCAGCAATTCTATCCCTTGTATACCCAAAAGAATTGAAAATAGGTATTCAAATAGTTGTCTATAAATGCTTAAGCAATACTGTTCACCACAGGGAAAAGGCAGAAATGAATCACATGTCCATCAACTGGTGAACAGATAAACAAAATGTGAACTATCCATATTATAGAAGTATTATTCAACCATAATAAGTAATGAACTGATAATAAATGCTATAACATGAAAGAACCTGAATCTTTATTATATGCGGCTTAAGTGTCTGTCGCCGATAGCTTATTGGTTGCTTGCGTAACTGTACTAGCCAATGGGGTGAAGTTGCCACGGCATTCAAATAGTCCCGCCTTCTGGCATGCCACTTCACAAATTGAGGTTAAAGATTGGAGCAATTATTATGCTGTTAAGAAATCTTAACACCAGAAGGGGTCTTTGCAATGGTACAAGACTAGAGGTTCTCCAATTGAAAAATAATGTCATAATAGTTAAGTCTTTGACTGGCTCCTCTAAAGGTGAAATACATGTCATTCCAAGAATTGATTTGGCTCCATCTCAAACAGGGTTGCCATTTCAATTGAGACGTAGACAATTTCCTGTAAAACTTGCCTTTGCTATGACCATCAATAAGTCTCAGGGCCAAACGCTTAAGCGTGTTGGCATTTTTTTACCTGAGCCTGCATTTGGACACGGTCAACTTTATGTTGCCTGTTCAAGAGTTCGTGAAAGAATGGATGTAAAGTTAAAAATAATTGATGGTCCTCTGCAAGGCGAGCTTAAAAATGATGGAAAGATCTACACAAGAAATGTTGTGTAGGCCCTGGCCGGTTGGCTCAGCGGTAGAGTGTCGGCCTAGCGTGTGGAGGACCCGGGTTCGATTCCCGGCCAGGGCACACAGGAGAAGCACCCATTTGCTTCTCCACCCCTCCGCCGCGCTTTCCTCTCTGTCTCTCTCTTCCCCTCCCGCAGCCAAGGCTCCATTGGAGCAAAGATGGCCCGGGCGCTGGGGATGGTTCTGTGGCCTCTGCCTCAGGCGCTAGAGTGGCTCTGGTTGCAACATGGCGACGCCCAGGATGGGCAGAGCATCGCCCCCTGGTGGGCAGAGCGTCGCCCCATGGTGGGCGTGCCGGGTGGATCCCAGTCGGGCGCATGCGAGAGTCTGTCTGACTGTCTCTCCCCGTTTCCAGCTTCAGAAAAATGAAGAAAAAATAAATAAATAAAATAAATAAAAAAAGAAATGTGTACAAAGAGATCTTTGACATGTGAATTAACATTTTATTATTTAAATCACCTTTATTTATTGAGCTAGCGGTGGCTCTTAAGAAATGTACCGCCAGTGGTTTCCTTCATTGCACTCTAAGCAATTAAGCAAATAGAAGGGGGAAACCCCGTGGGGTAGTAAGCAAAGGGGCGTCCTCGCTGCCTGCCCTGGGTAATTCAGTTTGAATTAGCAGACACCTTTGCACAAATCATTTTAATTACAATTTATAATATCTAGAACAGCAGTCATTTTGTATGACCGCCGGGCTTTCTAGTATATTATAAGTAAAAGAAGCCAGTCACAAAAGACTACATATTATCCATTCATGTGAAGAACCCAGAACTGAAAAATCTATAAAGGCAAAAAGTAGATTAGTAGTTGTCTAGGGCTGGAGAGAAAGAGAAAGGAATGAGTAGGGAGGGTAATAGCTAAAGTGTATGGTGTGTTGTTTTGTTTTATTTTTGAGATTATGAAATGTTCTAAAATTGATCATTGTGATCATGGCATATATTTGTGTACATTTTAATATGTGAATAACATCTCAATAAAGTATTTTAAAAAGCATTTCTCTAGTTCGAAAAACAAAACAAAAGTCACTGGCTCCAAACACAAAAGAAAATAATATCTATAAAGAAATTTATGTTTATGCCATTGATCATAAAATTTAATGTTAATAACAATTTAATTATCCTGGATAGCAATTTGTAGATTAGATTGTCTCACTGCAAAATAATTTTCTAGTAAGTATGCTCATTCTTTAGAGAGCAGAGCTAAACATAAATTAAATAATTTCAAAAGCAAACCTATAAAAAACATTTATATTCTGCTCACTGCACAGAAATTACATTTAATGTGACATGTGGGTACATTTAAGTGTGTCTGATATGATGTAAGACAGTATTTCCCAAAGTAAGTGTCGGAGGCTAAGTTTTACAATGTCCCTGCGTTTACCATGTCTTTCCCCACAGGCACATACCCAGACGCTGTGTTTGTCAGTAAAAAAGCCTTGCTAATTTCAATTTCCTTCCTCTTGACTCAACACATTTTGGTTTCCAGGGACTGTTAGCTCCAGCTTTCTCCTCCAAGTTTTCAACATTAATTATTTGTCATCTTTCACACACTTGGGTTTATACTTTCGCATAAGGAATAAGGAAAATGTTAACAGACACACTACTAAGAAATTAGCTCATTTTCATTCTCTTTATGAAGAGAAAATGTTTTTGTCAGGAAAGAAGATCTAAAGAGTCAGTGTAAGAATGCCTGAAATGAAATTGGTATAGAATATAAAATAATCTGCCTTGAATAAAATTGTAGCTAGTATTTTAAATTCTGCTAATTGTTAAGATAAGAAGAAGAGGAGAGATATTTTGGAAACAGAATATCCTGGGTCTTTCATTTGGATCTCTTGTCTTTCACTTACTGGTTGTATAATAGTGAACAAGGTGCCCAAGTTCTCTCATCTGTATAAAAGAGGATCATAAATTATACACACATCCTAACATTAAAGGGGAAAAGGACTATGCCTAGAAGCAGTAGGTGCTCAAAAAACTTCTTTACCTTAATAATCTAGAATCTAAATGTAAAATGCCACAATCAGTAATGGCACCAGTGAGTCATTTAAGAAATGTCACTTGATCACTAGTAACTAAGAAAATTTATTCTGTTTGTTCGAAATACCAGCGGTAGATCAGACATTACTGATAAACTAAAATGACACCTTCTCTATTCTTTCCTACTCTTTAATCTTTTATGATATTCAATGAAATAATTTCAATATAGTTCCCTGAGAAAATTGAGAAGAACAAACTTGAGAGCAGGATAATCACTGGAGTACATGCAAATGGCCCTCAAGTTTGCTGACAGAATAACTGGTTATTCCTTCCTCTCTGGTGTAGCATCGTATCTACAAACTGCCTTATGTCACAGGGACGTTGTGAAGAATTAAAGACCTAGTAAACTCGTAAAATCATTGCAGGCACCCAATGTTTACTGAATAAATGAATGAATAAATAAATCCAGAAAAGAACTAAAGGAAGACACAACAACATAGAGATGAAGTTATCGTCAGCCGTAGGTTTAAAAAGCATCTTGAGTAAGGTCGAGAAACGTAAATAGAATGGTTAAGAGAAAGATAAATGTCTCCATATGTCTGATGTAATTTTTTCTCTCAACATACATTTTTTTTCTATTCTCACTTTCCTTCACAAATCAACTCTTGCAAAACTGTACTGTACCTATAATGTAGGGGCACATGCTTAGTGATAAAAATTTTCTAATAGGGTGTGGTGAGGAAGATAGATTCTGACCTTTTCATACACTTTTTCTGGGGCCATTAAATGTTAAGCTTGAGGCCCTGGCCGGTTGGCTTAGCGGTAGAGCGTCGGCCTGGCGTGCAGAAATCCCGGGTTTGATTCCCGGCCAGGGCACACAGGAGAAGTGCCCATCTGCTTCTCCACCTCTCCCCATCTCCTTCCTCTCTGTCTCTCTCTTCCCCTCCTGCAGCTGAGGCTCCATTGGAGCAAAGATGGCCCAGGCACTGAGGATAGCTCTGTGGCCTCTGCCTCAGGTGCTGGAATGGCTCTGGATGCAACAGAGCGACGCCCCAGAGGGGCAGAACATCGCCCCCTGATGGGCATGCCGGGTGTTCTGGTCGGGCACATGTGGGAGTCTGTCTGACTGCCTCTCCGTTTCCAGCTTCGGAAAAATGAAAAAAAAAAAAAAAAAAAAAAAGTTAAGCTTGAAAGAAATGGAGTCAGGAAAAGCTGGGGCTTGATTTAATTTCAATTTCTAAAGCAGTCTGGGATTGAACCACGTGGAAAAGAAAGTGATTTGCCTGTCTGCTTACTTTTGTTTATATTTTCCCACTATAAGGTTTATATACTTCCTACTAGTAGAAGAAGAAATCAGATCAAATTTTGAAGGTGTCTTTAAAAAGAATTTTTTAAATCCTGCCCATACATCCAGAAAACCTCCTAAAAGCTTTTGGTATAATGTTGACACCTTTACATACAAACACCATTAATTTAGAAATTGTGCAGAGATTATAAGGAGGATTTTTTTGTATTTTTCTGAAGTTGGAAACAGGGAGGCAGTCAGACAGACTCCCGCATGCGCCCGACCTAGATCCACCCAGCACACCCACCAGGGGGCAATGCTCTGCCCATCTGGGGCGTCACTCTGTTGCAACTAGGACCATTCTAGTGTCTGAGGCAGAGGCCACAGAGCCATCCTCAGCACCTGGGCCAACTTTGCTCCAATGGAGCCTTGGTTGCAGGAGGGGAAGAGAGAGACAGAGAGGAAGGGGAGGGGGAGGGGTGGAGAAGCAGATGGGTGCTTCTCCTGTGTGGCCTGGCCGGGAACTGAACTCGGGACTCCTGCACGCCAGGCCGATGCTCTACCACTGAGCCAACTGGCCAGGGCTATAAGGAGGTTTTTTTAAATGGAGTTTGGTGTAGAATGATATATGTGCCTATTGTTCTAGGGACAGCATAAAATTTATTATCAGGAAAAAATACATTTTTATGGGCTGTTAGGTTATGTGAAGCAAAGGAGAAAGTGGGAATTGATATACTTGAGAGAATGAGAAATAAATCTGCTCTATTTTTCTTGTTGGTATGTGTTATCTCTGCAGAGATGATAATGATGTTGGCTAGGTTTTGTTTTTCCTTGAGAAAGCTGGAGACAGAACAGGTGGGGTCCCTGGACGCTAAAGGAAAGTAAGAGTAAAGGGACATCCATCTAGGGAAACTGAGTCAAGCCCAGGACCGTGGTGGCAAGGCAGAGGAAAGAGTGGAAATGACCTTTTAAAGAGCCCCTTTGCAAGGGTATGACTAATGGGCTCTAGAATTGGCACCTATGACTTCATCTTAGGCTTTCTTTTTCTGAATTATCATTTTGTGTATGCTTCAGAGAAGTTTTATAAAATACCACAGCTATGCTTTGGGCAATTAAGGGTTAGAAGTCATGTCTGTCTTTGGGGCATAACTAAAATGGGACAAAAACAGCAACTAGATGAAGTGCTTATAAGGCGGCAATGAACAGAAAAGCCTAAACCAGTTATTCTGTGGTGGGGGGAAAGCGAGCAACAACCAGCTGGCAGCAATGCACTTATATTTATTGAACCAGACATGTTTGAACTGAAAAGTTCTAAGTTTTTCACTGATTATCTCATTTCATTTTCACAATAGCCACATGCTCTAATATTATTATTCCTGCTTTATAGGTAGAAAGACTGTGATACAGAGATGTGAAATAACTTGTTCATGATCAAACAGCTACTCAGTGGCAGAGTCAAGGTATAAATTCTGGCGATCACCTTTGCCTCAGACTCAGTCACCGTAGCCATTACTATAGCATGCTTCTTGGGACAGGTTTGTGGAACAAGGACCTCTTCCCTGTGGATCTTCAGAAATCAGGAGGAAAACCTGATGAAAGACACTATATCAAAGCAGGCCTTTCACAGATTTCAACTAACATTGTCAACCCATGGTCGGAGACAGTTCAACGCCAACAGGAATCTCCAGTTTGGAGGGCAATGAACAAGGAAACTTTATTCAGTGCAAAAGGCTCAACTATGATACATACAGCACAGCTGTGAAAATAGCATAGCTGTGAGGCAGTCCTGGGGCCAGATGGCCCTGAGGACAGGCCCCTCTCTGGCTTGAAAGCTCTGTTCTGCTCTGTGCCAGTCTGCTCTGGCTGTGCCAGGTCTCTTCCTCTCCACTCTGGTGAAACGTTTTTGATGTTGCAGATCAATCAGGAAAAAGGCAGTCTTTGGTGGAATGGAAAAGTACACTCCTGGCACCACAAGGAAGCTGGCTTATATGGAGAGACGTTTTCACCCTTGGTCTCTGATTGGTTTGTCCTCATGCAAATAGAAACTCCAAATTCCCACAGTTTGATTGATCCAAAAGGCACTGTTCTGATTGGTAAAAATAGAGCTGCTCTGATTGGCTGGAGCTGCACAGCTCTGATTGGATGGAAAAAACTTCGGTCCTATTGGTTGAAATAGGATTCCAGGAACTCCTTTATATGGGCTGGTTCATATGGCGGAAACACAGTGCAGACAGGCAGTTCAGTGCAGAGGCAGGAATTTCAGTGCATGTGAAGTGCTGTTTGCATAAGCAACCCCTATGTAGAAATGGCTGCTAGACTCTGTGTTTTAAAATTTGAGCCCCAGCCTGTGCAGGGTAGCTCAGTTGGTTAGAGAGTCATCTCAACATGCTGAGGTTGCATGTTTGATCCTGGGTCAGGGCACATAAAAGAATAACAGATGATGGCAGGAGTAAGTGGAACAAAGAATCAATGTTTCTCTCTGTGTGTCTACAGCTCTCTCTTTTGTTCTCTCTCTAAAAAAAAAATCAATATATTAAAGTTAAAAAAATAAAATTAGAGCCCAGTTAGCCACTAGGAGCTCCTCTTAATAAGTATTTCTTTCTCAGGGTCCACAATAGAAAAAAAAAAATTAGCTTTCACAAAACTATCAACTAGATAGAAACTTTGGAAGGAAAAAAGAATTCATGTTCCTCACGGTGACTCTTACTGTGTGACCTATACTTAGTAATAATTTCTAGCTGCTGATCAAACACACAAATATGAGAAATGTCCTTTATTTATTATTTATTCCTAAATGCTCCAATATATTGTACACTAACTTTTAAGCTATCCAAACAGTCACCATTTTTCCTAGAACAGCTTTAAGTGTATGACAAAGTATTTGTTGTATGCTAAGACAGTGTTAACTAATTTTCTGACTACAGATATATAACTTTTAAAAAACTACAAGTGGCATTAAATTTTAACTCAACATAAACCTAAACTTCAGGCAGTGAAATCCCCATTATTGCTTTTTCAGGGTACTTTCATTTGACTTAATCCAAGGATTACAGAACACATGCTCTAGAAATGAATGAGATTATAAAGACCTTCCCTCTTCATTATATACTAGGGCTATTTTCCCTCACTGAATTACATATTCAAATGTCCATAATTTTCACCAAATTGTTTATTCAAAATAATTAGAAAACAGAAATCTTTTAAATCTTTTTCAATCATGCCTGATTTATGCAAAAGATAATTTAGCCCTCAATCCACTCTTCCTTCCTAGGACCTGCTCTTTTCCTTCCTCTTTTTTCTCATATATTTGGTCTCTATTTCAAATGTTCAGTTTCTATAAGAATCTTGGCTTTTGGAAACCAAACCAGGAAGACTAGCAGGCCTTCAGCTTCCTACTCCACCATATCTCTTTCCTGAGGAATGAGCCAAGGAAACCATGGAGGAAAGAGAAAAAAAATCCCTAGGAGCAAAAACTAGTCATTTTCAAAATATTATTCTGTGTAAGGCACTATGTTCATCATTTTACTTAATTCATCCTTAAACAACTCTAATGTTGTGTATTGTATTGTTAAATGTTGTAAAGGGTATTATTTATCTTCATTTTAGAATGAAGGAAACTGAGGCTTGGTAGGTTAGCTTATCATAAAACAGCCTCTAGGATAACCTCCTGATAGTCACTCTCTTGGGCCATTCCCTCCCTGGTCCCCAACTCCCAAAGTGTGGGATGACCCTAGCAATTCAGTTCTAAAAAAAGAAATACAGCAAAAATAATGAGATGTCACTTTTGAAATTAGGCTGTACTTTCTCTTACCTGTTCACTCTGATGAAAGCCAGCCGCCATTTTGTGGGCTGTACCAAGGAGAGGTCTCCCATCAGTGGCAGGGAACAGCTAATAACAACCTGAGGTCTAATAACAACCACTGAGTGTGCCTGGAAGGGACCCTCGCCAGTTGAGCCTCCAAATGACTGAAACCCTGGCAAACACTTTGATTATGGCCTTGTGAGAGACCCCGAGTCACCGGGCTGGGCTAAGCTACACCAGATTCATGACTCAGAAAATGTGAGATAATCAATATTGCTTTAAGCACTAAGCTTTAGAGTAGTTAACCAACATATTTAAACTTAGGTGATTTGGCTCTGGACATGCACTACTGCTCCCTAGCACTTGGGACTGGCTCTCTAAGCTTCCCTCGTAGAGGCCACCACTTGTGGCCAAGCCTACGATGCTCCCTCCTCCGATGCTACCCAACGGCCTGGGTAGTGCTGAGATTCTAGCACACAGCACACACCATAATCAACTCCTTCTGCAGTCCCAAAAAGATTCCTTGTTTTTTTCTACTTGCACTACAAGGTCATTATTGATCATTGCTGTTGGATTATGACTCAGAAATATCCATTTTTATCACCACTTCATTTATTTCTCTTGGTTTCTCTGCTTTCTCTTCTTTCACTGCTTCCAAGCTCTTTTGTTGTTCTTCTTTACTCTTAGACTCCATTTTCCTCTTCATCTCCACTTTCTCCTTAAACTATTTTCTCCTTCTGTTTTCACTTACAAAAAATAAAAAGGCACTATTTGCCTTCTGGAAACTTAATATGTGTCTGAAAAGAACAGATTTCTGGAAACAGCATCAGAAAGAAAAACACAGGTGGGGGTGGTGCAAGATCCCTTCTTCCGTGGGTTTCTTGTTTTTGTTCCACCCACCTCCCGTATCAAAACATCCCCTGTGGCACTTAAAAGCTGTTGGCTACCCCAATTAAAGTGTTTTCACAGAAGCTGTCAGAAATAGTTCCAAGAGCACTTTTAAGTTATTACATGTGGGTTACATAAGCACTGGAGACTCGTTAAAACATTCAAAATATAATACGAATTGAGTCACACAACAGTGGGTCAATGCTTCAGCTTTTTAGTGTGACTAACATGGTCAGCTGAGAGTTAGGCACCCTGGACAAAAACACATCTTAAAGAAAATCAATTAAAGCATATTCTTTGTTCATTCCAGAAATCTATAGTCCTAGCTTTAAATATATATATATATATATATATATATATATATATATATGACTAAAATTACTTTGTATTTGGGTTCACTATGCCTTTAGGTATAGCCAGAACAGAATCAATCACGTTAGAAATTGGATATAGGATCCAAAGGTAGTTCTTTATTTGATGTAAATTAATCTTAACTTCCTCAAGGGACCTACACACTGGGTTGTGTGAAAGGGGAAAAAACAACAAGAATAAAAACTGTCAAGGCACTTTTCTAAACCCAAATGGATGGTATGTCTTAACCTCCTTCTGAATTCCTCATGATAACTAATGTGGCATGCTAGGTGGGACAGTTCTTCCTAGAGCTCTGCAGACACGTAGCATCCTGTGCCCCTTCCTCATCCATACCTTCTCCTTCTAAAAATGCCAGTAGCATGGCATGATGAAAAGACCACCTTAACCACCCTTACACATTTCCAAGCATCCCATTTCAGTTTATTACTGCCTTCCCCCTAAAAAAATACCCTAAGTAGTGCTTAGGTATTCTAGTATGCCAGATCCATCCTCACCCACCTCCTCTGTAAGAAGGCTTTATGGGAAAAGAGATGAGGGAGGATCCTTAGGTCAGTGCAGTGTTCCCAGGCCCTCTGGTCTCCTAGAAAACGGTCATTACTCAGCTCACTGCCCTTCACAGCTCAAGTCAACAGCTAGTGTCATACATGAGCTGATCATCATATATTGATATAAAATCAACCCTTGTTAATACATGATTAAATGAGAAGTTTCTCAAATGCGACACTTTGAAAATAACCTTGTTGCACAACTGATTTACCCAATTATACCCTGGTAAAAGGAAAGGATGTTCTTTTTGATAAAAAGTTATATGGCTATGAGAGTAATAAGAAGATTCAGTAAAATAATGTGTTTCTATACTCTGATGTATCAGTGAGCATTAGATACCAAAGGAAGAGTCTACTAAATTAAAGATTTGGAATAGTTTCAGAAGAAAGAAAAAGGGGGGGACTCTCATATATCTACAAAGAAAAAAACATTAAAATACCAAAAATATTCTGAAAAAATCACCACATTAAATATTCCCTCAATAGTTTATATTAAGTTCACTGTAATTATTTTTATCTCACTGGATCATAGACGAAGAAGTTACCTTTGATGAGGTATGTTTGATTTTGCACAGAAAAGAGTCCTGGAAATTCTGACTTTTCCACTAGTCCAGCCTAAAAGTTTCCTAAGCAATGTTATCCTAGAAGATTATAACCAAGACTGTTCTTTTTTTAAAAGAAATCTAATAAAGTAGATTTGACATGCAATATTATATTAGTTGTGAGTGTACAACATAGTGATTTGACATTTATCTATCTTACCATGTAATCTTAAGTCTAGTAGCCATGACCATGGAAAGTTATTATGATATTATTGACTACATTCCCTGTGCTATACACCAGTGTTTTTCAACCGCTGGTCCACCAAAAATTTCATGCCGGTCCGCAAAAGAGAAAAGAGATTATGGAACCAATAATTATAGGCTCTATAATCTTCACACAACAACATCAGGGTTGTTAACTCTTTCATGGACTAACTCTTTCTGGTGGACCAACATGAAGTTTGTACCCTTTCTTCTTCTTCACCTTTTCACTTACCCCCCACCCCCAACCTCCCCTCTGGCAACCGTCAGTTTGTTTTCTGTCTCTATGCAAACAGGACTGTATTAAACAAATAGCTTTTTTACAGTGAAAGAAACAATAATCAAAATGAAGAGACAACCCTACTGAACAGGAGAAGATATTTGCAAAGGGTATAACCAATAGGGGTTAATATGAAAAATATATAAAGCGCTCTACTGTTCAAAATCAAGAAACAAATACTCTAATTTAAAAAATAGGCAGAGGCCCTGGCCGGTAGGCTCAGTGGTAGAGCGTCGGCCTGGCGTGCAGGAGTCCCAGGTTCGATTCCTGACCAGAGCACACAGGAGAAGCGCCCATCTGCTTCTCCACCCCTCCCCCTTTCCTTCCTCTCTGTCTCTCTCTTCTCCTCCTGCAGCTAAGGCTCCATTGGAGCAAAGTTGGCCCGGACGCTGAGGATGGCTCCATGGCTTCTGCCTCAGACGCTAGAATGGCTCTGGTTGCGACAGAGCAACGCTCCAGATGGGCGGAGTGTCACCCCCTGGTAGGCGTGCCGGGTGGATCCCGGTCAGGCGCATGCAGGAGTCTGTTTGACTGCCTCCCCGTTTCCGACACAAAAAAATAATAAATAAAGGAAAAAAATAAAAAATAAAAAATAGGCAGAGGACCTGAATAGACATTTCTCCATAGAGGACATACAGATATATAAACAGATGATCAACATCACTAATCATCAGAGAAATACACACAAAACTACAATGAGCTGTCACATCACACCTGTCAGAATGGCTACTACCAAAAAAATCAATAAATAACAAGTGTTGGCAAGGATGTGAAAAAGGAAACACTTCTGCACTGTTGGTGAGATGTAAATTAGTACACCACTGTGGGAAACAATATGGAGCTCCTCAAAATATTAAAAATATAACTACAATTTGACCCAGCAATTTCACTTTTGGTATTTCCTGAAAAAAATGAAAATACTAATTAGAAAAGATATATATGCAGCCCTATGTTTATTGCACCATTATTTATAATAACCAAGATATGGAAGCAACCTATGTGTCCATCCATAGATGAATCGATAAATATGTGGTATATATGTACAATGGAATATTATTTCAAAAGAAAAAAAAGACTGTTCTTTGAAATACTCATAGTTCAGAGCCTCTAGTGCAGTCTTTTCCATGGTACTCTGGGACCATTTTTTGTTAAAGATGCAATCACTAGCCTGTTATCTATACTAGTGTCTCAGGCAGGCTTCAGAGGGAAGCAGAAACCTGCTTAATAATGAGACTGGCCTGACCAGATGGTGGCACAGTGGATAGAGCGTCGGACTGGGATGCGGAGGACCCAGGTTCGAGACCCCAAGGTCTCCAGATTGAGCATGGGCTCATCTGTTTTGAGCATAGCTCACCAGCTTGGACCCAAAGTTGCTGGCTTGATCAAGGCATTACTCCATCTGCTGAAGGCCCACGGTCAAGGCACATATGAGAAAGCAATCAATGAACAACTAAGGTATCGCAACGAAAAACTGATGATTGATGCTTTTCATCTCTCTCCATTCTTATCTGTCTGTCTCTATCTATCCCTCTCTCTGACTCTCTCTCTCTGTCCCTGTAAAAAATAATAATAATAATAAGATTGAATTACTGTGGTAAATTTATTACAGTGCCAATAATATCACAATGAAAAAATTCCCTGTTAGATATTTCATAATGATTTAATCAGTGTTTCTCAGGAACTAAGAACCTATTATGGGCAGTGATGGCAATGACAAATTTCCAGGGCCTTCTTTTAAAATCTATAATTTATTAAATGAACTTAATCTAGGGAAGGCTCTGATCTGAATTTTTCTTGTGGAATTCTTACCATAGCGGTGAGGTAATTAAAAAATATTCAGCATACCAAATAAGCCTAACTTTTTCTAGCATCTATCTAGTGCTAATACCTATTGTGGCAGATATAGAAATACACCCTTCAAATATTCACTTTTCTCAAGAAAGGGTGACCTTCAACCAGTGGTAGTCAACCTGGTCCCTACTGCCCACTAGTGGGCATTCCAGTTTTCATGGTGGGCGGTAGCGGAGCAACCAAAGTATTGATATGAATAAAAAGATAGATTTAACTATAGTAAGTTGTTTTATAAAGATTTATTCTGCCAAACTTAGCGAAAATCCGACATAAAATGCTTGGTAAGTCATTATTATTATATGCTTTAATTTGCTGTAACTCTGCTTTATAAATTTTATAAAGTAAAATTACTTCCCTACTTTATAAATCACCATTACTGTGGAACCAGTGGGCGGTTAGAAAATTTTACTACTAACAGAGATACAAAAGTGGGCGGTAGGTATAAAAAGGTTGACTACCCCTGCCTTCAACTATTAATTCCTTCAGATGGATCTCAGTTTTTGAACTCCAGTTATGTTCTTGTTGGGATGGCCTCAGCTAACCAAGCAAGATATGCTACGAGGGCCGAAACTGTCATCTAATGCAAGACTCTTCTAAATATTTTTTTAAAGTTTATTTATTCATTTTAGAGAAGAGAGAGAGAGAGAGAGAGAGAGAAGGAGGAGGAGAGCAGTTAACACCAACTTCTTTATGTGCCTTGACCAGGCAAGCTCAGGGTTTCAAACCAGCGACCTCAGTGTTCCAGGTTGACGCTGGATCCACTGCGCCACCACAGGTCAGGCCGCAAGACTCTTCTTACAGGTAATCCTCACTCGGGGTCTTTCTGTTGGGCTTTCAGAGATTCTGCCCGATCTGCATTGTTGTCTGTTGATTATTCCTGCTCCATCTGGCTTCCTGTCTTTTCCTTCCACAGGTGTTACTCCCCAGTAAACTTTCATACTCTTGTTTCATCTTTTTCACTTCTCAGAGGACCCAAGTGGCACAACGGAACCAGGAATGACACAAAACGGTAAGCTGGGATTTTGAGACTGGATTCCTCACTGCCCGAGGCCCCATTACAGGCAATATATGGGGAACAATTAGTCCTTGGAACAATATGGTAGTGCAACTGCTAAAACCTTTTACTGGCAGATAGCACTGGAACATAATACTACATAGGCAGAGTTTATTGACTTTGGGGAGCTCTCTTTGAATATAGGATTAAACACTCTGGAAAGGACCCAAGAGGGTGGAGAAAATTCTCTGCCAGGGTAACTTCTAGACACCTGGACAAAGCAATGGCTCACTCTGAGGAAAATGGAATGCCTGAATTACCATGGCCAACCCTGGTGAAAGGAAATAAAAAGCCTAGAAAAGAGGATATCCTAGAGTGAACAGATCATTTTAAGGCCAGAAAATGACTTTCCACAGGACAGCCAGAGGACGTATTTCCCAAGACCAACACGAATGTACTAGTAAAAGGGGCACTAGCATCACAGAGGCATCCAGTGCTGGCTCTACTTTACAGGTCAGGCCTGATCTTAGAAGGGCTGCTACAAAACTTGGTTCGCTAGGAGCAGTGAGGATACTGAGGACCTGAAGCAATAGAGGCTTAGGCAACACTTAACCTTTAGAAACTGGGGGGGGGGGGGGGGTCACAATTATAGTGACTAGAATGTTGGAGCATCAGTCAAAAGTTGTGAAAATGATTAACAGAACAGTGTAACTGAGAACAAAATATATGAACAGCCAATGAGAGTTGTTTAATATCCATAAGAAAGAATGAATGGGTAGAAGGCTGATGTTCATAACCCCAATAAAAAGTCACAATCTCCTGCCTAGTTCCTGGACCTGTACCAGTTTTTACACAATTGACTGAACACGCACCATGCAATACCACGTCAAGTATATATTTTAATGATTCCTGTGAACCTCCCCCAAAGGTACCACTTGCACTTATTTCAGTGACTATTCACTGGGGAAAGAGCAATACTTCCACATATTTTGAGGACTATTGGATACAATGTCAGCATTGATATTGGTACCTAAATAACTGAAGCAACATTATAACTCTCCTATTGGAATGGAGGGATACGGAGGTCAGGAAATAAATGGAGTTATGGCCAGAATTTCATTCACAGATCAGATCAGTGGTCCCATATGTTTAACTGAGATTGATACACTTAACACTTGCAATAAGTTCCATGTATTGTCCTTGACTTTAAGAGTAAGAGCTGCCCTGGCCAGTTGGCTCAGTGGTAGAGCGTCGGCCTAGCGTGCAGAGGACCCAGGTTCGATTCCCGGCCAGGGCACACAGGAGAAGCGCCCATTTGCTTCTCCACCCCTCCGCCGCGCTTTCCTCTCTGTCTCTCTCTTCCCCTCCCGCAGCCAAGGCTCCATTGGAGCAAAAGTTGGCCTGGGCACTGGGGATGGCTCTGTGGCCTCTGCCTCAGGTGCTAGAGTGGCTCTGGTCGCAACATGGCGACGCCCAGGATGGGCAGAGCATCGCCCCCTGGTGGGCAGAGCATTGCCCCTGGTGGGCGTGCCGGGTGGATCCCGGTCGGGCGCATGCGGGAGTCTGTCTGACTGTCTCTCCCTGTTTCCAGCTTCAGAAAAATGAAAAAAAAAAAAAAAAGAGTAAGAGCTATTCCGTCCTGGCCAGTTGGCTCAGTGGTAGAGTGTCAACCCGGCGTTTGGAAGTCCCAGGTTCAATTCCCAACCAGGGCACACAGGAGAAGCGCCCATCTGCTTCTCCACCCTTCACTCTCTCCTCTCTCTCTATCTCTCTCTTCTCTCCCGCAGCCAAGGCTCCATTGGAGCAAAGTTGGCTCGGGCACTGAGGATGACTCCATGGCCTCACCTCATGTTCTAGAATGGCTCCAGTTGTAACAGAGCAATGCCTCAGATGGGCAGAGCATCACCCGCTAGTGAGCTTGCCAAGTGGATCCCTGTCAGGCACATGCCAGAGTCTGTCTGTCTGCCTCCGTGCTTCTCATTTCAGAAAAAATACAAAGAAAAAAAAGAGTAAGAGCTATCTCAGTGCAGAAGGCCAAGCAGAAGTCTTTGAAACTGTCTCTTCTGACTAAGAAAGTAAATCTGAAACAATATCATAATGTCATAGGAATGATGAAGCAATGATATCCTGAAATATACAAAGGATGTAGGAATAATAGTTTCCATACCTTCTCCAGAGACGGGATGAATTAACAGAATGACTGTAAACTACCAGAAGCTCAATCAAGTAGCAGCCCTAATTACAGCTGCCATTCCAAGCAACATCACTGCTAACACAGAAGAGTACAGCTCATGTACAAGTTATGTGGTCATTTATTTCAAGAATGTATTCCTTGCTTTCTCAATCAAGAAACACAATCAGAAATGTCCACATGAAATAAACATATAACAACAATCTGTATTGACACTTTTGCCCCAGGGCTATGTTACTTTGTCTCTCTCTCTCACACAATATGATCCAAACATATCTGAATCAAGTGAAAATCCTATGGAGTATCGCAATGATTCTTTATGTCCATGGCATCATAATGATCAAACAGGTTGACAAAAAGGTGGGTAGCATGCTGGAGCTTTGTGCTCTAGAGTGTGGGAAATCTACCTTATGAAGAGTCAGGAACCTGTCTCTTCTTTAAAGGTTTTAAGGGGACAGTAGTCAGGACAATGCTAGAATATCCCCTTCAAAGTAAAATAAATAAACGAACAAACAAACAAACAAACAAAAAAAACCCAAATTGCAGCCTCCTGCATCCCCTGCAAGAAAATAGAAAGCACAAAGCCCAGGAGGCTGCTTTGGGTTCTGTAAGCAACATACTCCACACCGAGGAATAGTTTTCTGGCCCATACACCAGGTGACATAAAAAGCCTCAGTTTTACGTCCCCACAAAAGGGCTCTGCAGAAAGTCTGAGCAGTGGCATAAGAACCCTTTTCTTTTTTTTAATTCAGTGAGAGGAGGGAAGGCAGAAATGGACTCCCACATGTACCCTGACTGAGATCCACCCAGCACGTCCACTAGGGGGCGATGTTCTGCCCATCTGGGGTGATGTTCTGCCCATCTGGAGCTCAGCAACCAAGCTCTTCTTAGTGCCTGAGGTGGAGGCCATGACGCCATCCTCAGCTCCCAGTGCCAACTCACTCCAATTGGGCCATGGCTGCAGGAGTGGCAGAGAGAGAAAAGTCCTGGCCAGTTGGCTCAGCAGTGGACCGTTGGTCCAGCACGTGGAAGTCCCAGGTTCAATTCCTGGTTTGAGAACACAGAAGAGGCAACCATCTGTTTCTCCACCCCTCTCCTTCCTCTTCTCTCTCTCTCTCTTCCTCTCCCGCAGCCATGGTTTAAACAGTTTGCACAAGTTATCCTGGGTGCTGAGGATAGCTCCATGGCCTTGCCTCAGGCACTGAAATAGCTCAGTAGCCAAGCAACAAAGCAGCGGCAAGATGGACAGAGCATCACCCTGTAGGGGGCTTGCCAGATGAATCCTGGTTGGGGCGCATGTGGGAGTTTGTCTCTCTGCCTCCCTGCCTCTCACTTAACAACAACAACAAAAAAGGATCTGACAGATCCTATGATGTTAGAGTTGTTTTGGGAAATCTGCAATATAAAGTTTATGGAAATCTTAGTAGGAAAATCCCAGTTCAGGTCCCTGGGGTTCTTTTAAAAATTAGCTCTTGGCATGCTACTGGTCAAGAGGGAATGTTTGACCATGGGACATTGAGTGACAAAAAAATGAAATGTCTTGTTGTACCCACTTTGTCATAAATTTGGCGATGGGGGCAAGTGCAGTCCATCATAAGATAAAAGTATTACACCGATAAAGCACAAAGACCAGAAGGCACAATCTACATAAGCATATGACAGACCTTGATGTCACCAACACAGTTGCATCAAAACCCCTCTTTCAACTCACACTGTTGGTCACTGAGGTTAGGAGTGGTGTCTTGAACACCAAGCTGAAGAAATAAAAAATGGTTGAGTTCAGTTTACAGAGGAGTTGGCTAAGTATACTGCTCACAAAAATTAGGGGATATATCAAAATGAATATGAAGTGATAAAAAAAAGTATTTGATTTTTTTCTTAAACAAGAATATCAGAAAAGCAAATGACAAGTCAAAGGTGTTTGATTATGCTAATGAATGCAAAACCAACATTTATTTCATTCGTGAAAATTGACTTATACAAAAGGCTGAAAATACTGAAGTATCTGCACGTCCCCTGATCCCCTAATTTCTGTGAGCAGTGTATATGGATGAAAGTTGAAAATGAATAGCAGCTACTTTACAGCCCACTCGGCGATGGCCTTGAGGAATAAAGGAAAGGGACAATCTGCTAACAAGCAGAGCTTCAGGAGGTATACCTGGTCATCCACCTGTACAGAATGAAAAGGGCCTGCTGTTAGAACACAAATAGACTAGTAGGCAGTGGCAAATAGCTTGGCTGGCTAGTCAGCAGTCTAAAAAGAAAGAAGTTTAAAGGATTAGACCAAGAGGTTTTAGAGGAATAGAGGTATATGGATAAACTACATATTGGTGTGCAAAGTGGGTAAGAAGCATGAAGATCTCTTTATCACATATCAATGTCCACCTGAAAGAATACATTATGGAAGAAGCGCTAACAGCTAAGTAGACAAAATTAGTCAGCTAGCTCATATTAACCTGTCTTTGCCAGTGGTCATCTCATTGCTGGCACAAAGGCCATTTAAATGAAATGGCCATGGTGGCAAGTATAGAGTCTAAATATGGGTCTATCATTGTAAGGCCAGTAGTCGCGGCCAGCATCACAGCCTCCTGGCTTGTGCAGGTTCCCATTAGATTCAGATATATGTTAATGAAACAACGGAGGCAAGAACTGGTGGACCATTACCTTTTATTCTAGCTCGTACCCAGCAAGCGAGTAAACACAAACACACTGTGCTCCCATTCATTCAGCACTCACAAAGCTACTGACACATCCAAGTTTTCCTAGAATCAACGGCCCTCAGTAGTTCAGTGGAGCTCACAAAACCCCTCATTTTTGTTCCCCTTCAGCTCCCCGCCATCTTGACTGCTTTCTCTCTAACCACCACATGGCCTCTTCCAAAATGGTCTCCTAGCTCCTCTTTTAACATTTTTCTGTGTGAAAGCCCTCCTCCAGCACACATTAGCATAACTAAGCCCCTTCCCAAGCAGGAAAATAATTAGCTGTATCACCTGAGTGACGGCCATTCACATGGCAGTGCCATTTTTAACAATAAAAGTGAGCAAAATCAGAAAATACAGATTTTACAAGCTTATTTGCCCAACAATCATCATGAAGCCCACTTACCACACGTGACCTGTCTACTGCCTCATCTGAAAGCTCAATTTGACAGCTAAAGAGACCAATATTGAGCTCCTAATATGTCATCATTCCTTTAGAAAATCAAGGAGCTACTTGGAGGCAAGTTAACTATTTTGGGAACCTTCCGATCCAGAAAGGGGCAGCAGTCCCTTTGCATGGAAATAGATTACTTATCTTGGGTATCCATTTGCATTTCCTACCTACATCACTATCTGGGGACTTACAAAATGCCTAATTCACACACATGGAATATAATACAATATAACATCCAGCCAGGTAAAACACTTCACAGCAAAGGTGGTATGGGAGGTTACCTGTGACCATGGGTTCCACTGGTTGTATTATATGCTGCATGTTCCAGAAGCTGCTGGCCTAATAAAGCACTAAAATGGCCTTCTAAGGGTGAAGTTCAATAACTTGGTAAGAAATAATAAACAAGAATGAGGTGCTGTTCCCCAGGATGCAGCAGATCTTGATAAGGGCTCATTACATGGGTTCAAGAAACAAGGAATTAAAACAGGAATAGCCCAATTTATCATCATTTTCAATGACCTATTGGGGGACACAGTGTTTCCAGTTCCCACAACTCTGAGCTTTGTGGAAGTCGAGTTCCTAGACCCCAAAGGTGGTGTAGGCTTGCTAGGGTACACAGCAAGAGTCCCTCTGAAGTAAGCTTCATCTGCTGTCTAGCACTTGAACTTCTTGAATTCAGGGACAAGTATGCAGGAGTTAACACGTTGGCAGGATATGCTAATTCCCATCAACAGGAGAAGGTAGGCTTGATGTTATACAATTGGGCCAAATAAGCATATGTGTGCACCAAGTATATCAACTAATTCAATTCTTAAAACTATTCTGTGGAGTGGGTACTATTACTCCTATCTAACAGATCAGGAAATGGGCACAGCAGTGTGAAATAACGTGCCCGCAGATCAATCGTCCATAAGTATATTAATAGATTCATAACTTAAACATAAGTTGTCCAGTTCCAATGTCTTTTCCCATAATCATCACACTCTCCTGCCTCTAGGAAAGGTTGGTAGCACCAGCACACTAAAACTGTAATAAAGACGTGTTTGGAAAAACCAGATCTGGTTTATAAAGGGTTGGAAAACATAAAAATATAGTTGTTTTAAGGAAAGATGGATGTCAAAACAGTAACAAGTAGATGGACTTTTTAGGTTTTGTTATTTTCGAAAAATAAAGCTTAAGCAAACACTTTGATTACCTCTGATCTCTGCACAGACCTCTATTTCCAAGTCGGTCAGGCGCTCTTCTTAACCTCACCACGTCTCATGAACTGGTACCTTGAGCTAAAATTGAGGCATCATCTTCTCTACAGAATTAGCTTCTCCTCATTACTTCACTTTGTTTACGGTCCAATATTCTCCCATTCACTTGGGCTCGATATCTTTGAATTTAGTATGCATGTAAAAGTAGTATTTTTGCTTAGATTCTTGGTCTAATTACGGTAAACAGTCTGGGAAAAGGTGCCTGCTTTTTTTTTTTTTTTAAGATTTTCGTGGGAAATAACGACTACAGTGTACTTTCTGCAACTGCGAAGTAGCTTTAAAGTACATTTTGCTACCTCCTAGTAGCAATGAGGTTTCCAACCCACTGCCTGAACTACTCTCTGGCGCTTATCCAGAAGAACTACAATTCCCGTTGTACACTGCGGCATTCTCAGCCTGAAAACCGCAATTGCTTAGGTCATTTCCATCCTCAGCAGTGGTGCATGCTGGACTTTGTAGTCTGTGTCTTCTTCTCTTTTGTCCTGTCTTGCGAAGGGAGAAGCGTGGCCGGATCGACTGCTCTGAATCTGGTATTACTGTATGGTTTTTAAAGTAAATTACTAGGATAATGTATTAAAGCCAATGTAGTGTCAGGTTTTTCTGTATTTCATGTCCCGCCTGCCTCCTACTGCCGGGAAGGGGAAGTGACGTATATCCGGTGTAATGGCGGCGCGGTGGAGTTCCAGGTAATTACTTAACTCCGTAGACTCTCCACAGGCAGCGAACCAGAGTGGGGGTGGTGGGTTGCTGGACCGGATGGGAAGTTAAAGGGGCCCAGAAGTGAGTGCAGGTTCGCTGGTTCGGCCGCAAGCGGCGCCGAAGTGCGCGTGGCTCTGCCCGCCGCGCGCCGGCCCTCCAGGCTGCAGTGTGAGGACCGCTCTGGCGGAGGAGTCTGGGCGGGTGGGGAAGGGGCGGCGGTGAGCTCCTGCGGGTTTGTGCGGGGGGCCGAGCTTCCCAGTGCGCTCCTGATGCTGTCTCCCCGCAGCGTCTTTGTTGCTGAAATCCAGCACTCGCGTCGATTCTCTCTCCTTCCGTCTGGTGTGTTCCGGGCTGGGATCATTTAGAGGTTCTCGAGTCGTTTGGCCTCGAGGCCTCTCTGTCGGGCCGCAGGCCGTGGGAGGGGAATCAATGAACTGTAATTAATTAAAAAATAGTGAAAGTTACGCTCCTTTGATTCACTCCATCGTAATCCCCCAATAACTGCTTCCCTAAAATGCCATTAGGCGTTTCTTTTTCATACATTTGCCCCGTAAGTAATGGCTCTCCCTAGTGTTTGGCCTTGGAGACCCTTTGTTCCTTAGTATGTGTTGCTCTTCGTCCGTCATCCTTTACGTTCCGTGAGTTGATCAACCTCCAGTAACACGATAGCTCCCAACGTGGCTCCCCAGTCGCCAACCACCTCTCCATCTACCCAGGATCCTACAATAATCCACTTGCATATAACGGTCATGTAATAGTTCATTTCGCTGAGTCTAACTGCAACTCCACTTTACCTATTTTCATTTAATCCTCACGACAGTTCTTTGAGATAATGGCAAAGAACAAAGGGGAAAAGCTATTCCCGGTGCAAGACTTTGGTGACTGAAAGTGTAGTAAGAGTCCTCCTTGTTTTTAGATATCCAGAGCTGAAGTAGCAGACGGAGGAAGCAAACTTGAGCTGGAGTGGACCAGTTCACCGGCTCCTCTTAACTGTCTTGCTATAGGATTGTCTGTGAACTCAGGAGTTAACCTCAATTACTATCCTACAGTGGAAAAGCAGATTTAGAATTGGCATTAAAAGTGTAATTTTGCCCTGGCTGATTGTCTCAGCAGGTAGAGGTGGAAATCCCCCATTCCATTCCTGGTCAGAGCACACAGGGGAGGTGACCATCTCCATCTGCTTCACCACCCTCCTCCCTCCCTTCTCTCTCTCTCTCTCTCTCTCTCTCTCTCTCTCTTCCCCTCTCCTTCTCTCCCCCTCCCCCTCCCTCCCTTCTCCTCCTCATCCCACAGCCATGGCTCAATTGATTTGAGCACATTGCCCTGGGTACCCTGTCTCTCTATCCCCCTTCCTCTTACTTAAAAAAAAAAAAAAATGATTTTGATCAAAGGAAGCATTCTTACAGACCTGCTTGTGTTGGTGCTGGGAAATGGAGCAGTAAGCCAAAGATTTCTGTCCTGGTTCAGCACTTAGTCTGTCTTTTGCAGCAGGTTACCTAACATCTTTCGTCTTAGCAGCTCATCTGAAAAATGGGGATAATAGAACTGCCTACTGGTCCATGGGCCATTTGGTACCGGTCCACAGAGAAAGAATAACTTACATTATTTCCATTTTATTTATATTTAAGTCTGAACGATGTTTTATTTTTTAAAAATGACCAGATTTCCTCTGTTACATCCGTCTAAGACTCACTTTTGACGCTTGTCTCGTAAGTTCAACAATTATATTTAAAAATACCACAGTTTTTATGTTGGTTGCATAATTTTATTTTGTGCATTTATCCTTCCCACCCTAAAGGCCAGTCCGTGAAAATATTTTCTGACATTAAACTGGTCCTTGGCCCAAAATAGGTTGGGGACCACTGATGTAAATTATTTGGCTTCATCCCAGTCCTGTTGAATCAGAACCTGGGAAGTGGGGGGCCCTTCAATCCATTTTTTACCAAACCATCGGTGTGATTCTCATGCCAGTTAGAGAGCCACTGTCCTAGCCCATCTCCTAAGGATCTGTTATGGTCCAGCCCCACCCTCAGAATCAGGTTTGCTGCCTTCCTCGCCTCAAAATCTTTGCTCTGTGGCCAGCCAGTATGCCCGTGCTATACCGCCTGTACTTCCCCACTTTAGATAGTTTAATTCCTATCACTTTGGAATTCTGACACTTCCTAGACTATTTAACTGTCTTTCCTAAACCAGTCAACTCTGTCAGTTTTTCCAGCTTTTAAATTGTTAGAATTTAGCTCCTTCCTGATGAATGTGCATTGCCAAGTGGTCTAAGTGGCTCTTGAACCTGAGACTACCTAAGAGAGTACACAGTGACCCATTGTGTATTTACAAAGACTATGTCTTAATTCGAACATTATTCTCTGTTTATTGCTCACTTATTTTTAGTCTGAATTTTGTACTACTACCTAGTGTGTCCCTAACTTGGTATATACGTCATGGCTAGTCTAGAGCTAGTTTTTGTCTTGTTTTGTTTTATTTTGTTTTAAGTGATTATTGATAATACAGCTAATCCCCTGATAACTTTGGGGGCTTCTTTGTTGCATTCCTCTACTTTTCTGTTCGAGTCTGAGAATCCTAGCATGGGAGGGTGGTGGAACAAAAAGATCTCTGGCATAGTAGTTTCAGACAATTTCAAGATTTAGCTAACCCTGTAACTTAAATAGGTTATCTCATCATATACAGTTGCTATGTGGACATTGGAAGAGACATTTCAGTGCCTACAACAAAGTGAAAACTTGCAGAGCATTTTCTTCAAAAAGAACAAATCAGGAGGAAGCAGTGGGTTAAAACAAGCACTTTGCCATTTGTAGCCAAATGTAGCCAACCTAATAACTTTTTCCCAGTGAAGAAATACCAGGAAGATGGTGTGAGCAGTTTTGGCCTGGAACGTACCAGCTTCTGGCTTCTGTCTTAGTGAATAGCTTAGCTAATAGGAAGGAGGGATCCTGTGGAGATTTATGTGTAACTTGTCTTGGTGCCTAACTCATAAGTGGATTGGGGCTAGACAGTTCAGCACTTCACCTGAAAAGTTACCTTGAGTATCCTTCCCTAAATTAGTTTATTCGAACAGTTTTTTATCAGAGTAGCCAATGACAGGAGCCTCTGTAGTTGAACATAGTGCTGTGTGTCTAGGGGCTACTTCATAAATCTCTGGAGGCCACCACCTTCTGCTTTCTTGAAAGCTTAGAATGTGGTTTACTAAATGGCTCGAGTTAAATACTTAGAAAGCCCACCTTCAAAGCTGTGTTTTTAGAGTTGGCAGAACATATCCAGCCCATATAATTACACTTAATTGGACAAGCTGTGGAACATAATTTTCGGGAGGTGGAACAAAGTTGTATGAATGTGTGAAGACATATGGCATACTGCATAATTAGACTTGTTTCTGTAAGTTGAAGTAACAGCACCTTGAGCGTTCAGATTCCTCTTGCAGTGCCATCAAAGGAAGTGTGGCATGTGACGGTGCTGAGTTGATGTAGCTGATGACAGCTGGGGTTCCTAGAAGTAGGAGTTGATAGGTGGGACAAGGTTGCTGTGGTATTCCTTGGTAAAGAAGTTGTCAAAATATCATTATAGGGAGTTTGGTATAGGAAGAAATAGTAATAATCACCAAAAGTCCACACACTGCTTTTATAATTAATTTTGGAATTAGAACCTATTAAGTGACAGGCACTGGTCTAGGTTCTGGATATATAGCCGTGACCACAACTTCAACTGGCGGGTATTCTCATACAAGGTCTTCTGTGCTTTAGCTTCATGAATCTCTCATGTTCCATCTCGTTTCTGCTGTCTTCTGTACATACTCAGTACTCTACTCAAACAATGGGGATCCCCTATGTTCTTCTATGTCTGGGTCTTTATGCATGCTCGGCTCATTCCCTTAATGACCTTTCCCCCCTTTTCTACTTGTTTGTTAAGATTCAGGTTCAAGACCCACTTTTTTTCTCTATGCCCCAGGCCCACTTACTTGGTTGCACTTCCTCTTTCCAATGGTATTACGTTCCTAACATTGCTGTAACACATTGACCTCCCAGACCTCACAGTGCCTTGTGTGCAGCTTAAGGTATACATCACATTATATACACAGACACCGCCTTTAACCCTCTATGCTTAATTTGTTTCCAAAGAATAGGGAGTAAAGTAAAAAAAGAAAAAGACCATGACCATACTGCTCTTTCTCTTAAGCTTGTGCTTTCTCATTTTCTCTGTAAGTGCTTTTCTTAAGCAATTCTTAATGGAAAGACCAGTTATGGCTCAAGGCTGATTTTTTTTTTTTTTTTAGTTTCATTTTCCTGTTAGTCCTGAACAAAATTTTTCAATTTTTGTGACCTCCCAAAGGAGGTCTGCACAAATAAAAACCTTAATACACAATGATGAAAAAGAAAGTATTCGGTGGGTGATTAGAAGCACTAAGAGCTATTTCTTTACCACAGGGCAAATATATATATATATATTTTTAATGTTTTATTTATTGACTTTTAGAGAGAGGAGAGAGAGAGAAGGAGAGAGAGGAAGGGGGTAGTGGAGGAGCCAAAAGCATCAACTCATTGTATCAGTTGCTACTCGTATTTGCCTTGACTGAGTAAGCCCGGGGATTTGAACCAGTGATCCCAGCATTCCGAGTCGATGCTTTATCCCCTGTGCCACCACAGGTCAGGCACCACAAGGCAAATATTAAGTAAAGTAGTGTGAGTTATGGCATAGGTTTGAAATTTAAGGTTTTGCCTCTTCCTTGATAGGCAAATGGGTATACATTTGACTGAATCACTAGACCAAGAAAACTCATATAGATAATATTTGTTCACTGAATGAGATGCTAAGGCTAGTGAGGAAAGCTAAGTCTTTTTGCCACATAGTTGAGCTGTGAACCAAGGGATGGATGGGGAAACTAAGGCAAGACAAGGTGAGTTTAGGAGATATAAATACAAGTGAGTGAGGGTCTCATAGAGTGGGGATGACTCATAGGATTTGTCTTTATTCAGTAACTAAAGGGACTGCTACTGACAAACTCTTCTCTAAAAGAATAATATATGGAGATAGATTTTTGATACAGTAGACATTAAGATGAAATTTCTATTTTAAAACCTTAGAAGGAAATTTGGAAAGTATGGAAAAAATAATACTGCATATATCATAGTGGAATGTGCTTTTAATGTAAGCTCTGGGTTTCCCTGGGGGGCAACTTTGCAGATATTTAAAAGATCCTTTTGCTCTGTATGGGTAGAATACAATTGCAAAGGTTCTTGTAGCATAGAGATAAGGAATACCTTGTGATAAATCTTGTTAGAGATCTCAAAAACAATTTGCCTTCTTCTAAAATGAAATGA
Organism: Saccopteryx leptura; assembly: GCF_036850995.1. Classification (NCBI taxonomy): domain Eukaryota; kingdom Metazoa; phylum Chordata; class Mammalia; order Chiroptera; family Emballonuridae; genus Saccopteryx; species Saccopteryx leptura. The sequence continues at coordinate 66,221,132 of NC_089509.1, read as the reverse complement.
AGACTGTCTTATGGGATCTTTCCAAACAGGCTTCCCCCTACATCTCTCCTATTAATTGAGAAGGTAAAATCAGTAGGATTTGGAAACTGACTGGAAGTGAGGAAAAGGAAATTGTCACTTGGCTAGCTTTATAGGCAATACAGTAGAGGAAGAACTAGTTGAAAAGAGGAAGAAATGATGAGTTTCAGTTTGGGCCTCACTAGCTCAGAGGGCCTTTGGGACATCCACGTGGAGCTTTCCTGTTGCCATTGGATGAAGATTTGGAACTCTGATGAGAAGATTGGCCTGGAGTGATAGCCATTCTTATTAATGTTAGTTGAAGGTATCAGGGTAGGGATGGTCTTCCAGAGGGAATATGGAGAAAAGATAGGGACTGTTATAACAAATATGTATTGAGAGCTTTCTGTATTGATAATATGGCAATTTATAAAACAAATCCATGAGCAAAGATTAACCTCTACAGAATAGTGATGTCAGGCAGAAAGACAGACAGAAGAGTAGACAGTAGGAATACCAGATGAACCTGGTGCCCTGTAAGTTGAGAAGCGAGACTTCAAGAAGAGGTGCTTGGTACCAAATTCTAGAGCAGTGTCAGATAAAAGAAAGAAATGGTCCTGGATTTAGCAACAAAAAGATTGTGATAAGTAGGAATAGTGGGAGTGGAAAACCAGATTTTGGTGGGAGGTTAAGAATTGGAGGCATCAACTGTACATGTATCAAAAAATACTTGGCCATTTAAGGAAAGAGAAAGAAAGGAGCTGGAGAGGGGACAAGATAAAGGAAATTTGCCTCATAAATGTCATTTTATATTTAAATGTATCAATAAAGAAGTTCATCATATAGAATTTTTTCAAAACTCAATGGGAAATCAACACTAAATTAAAAATAGCTCACCCTGGCAGATTAAATTAGTCGGTTAGAGTGTAGTCTGGAAATGACAAGGTTGCAGGTTTGATCCCCGGGATCTCTGGTCAGGGCGCAAGTGAGGAGCAACCAGTGAATGCACAACTGAGTGGAACAACAAATGAATGCTTCCCTTCCCCTCTCCTCTCTATCCCTTCCTCTCTCTATCTCTCTAAAAGAGTCAATCAATAAATTTAAAAAAAAAAGTTAAGTTCTGGCCAGGTAGCTTAGTTGGTTAGACTAGAGCACTATCCTGAAGCACAGAGGTTGCCGGTTCAATCCCCTGTCTGGGCACCCACAGGAGCAGCTCGCAGCTCCATGTTCCTGTTTCTTTGTCTCTCTTAGAAAAGAGAAGAGAAGAGGGGATGGGAGGGAAGGAGGAAGGAAGGAAGAAAGACTAATAGAAGTTTTGAAACAAAAACCCTGCTCTCATAGAGCCTATATTCTGGTAAAAAGGATCACCGTAGTGGATCTTCCGATGTAACAGCAAAAGAGATTAAATTTAGATAGTATATCCAAATGACCATATCACTAACTCTCTGATTTCTTTGGTTACTTTAATACTAACTGAAAGGCAGAAACCATGGGCCGAACCAAAAACATGAGGCTAGTATCAAACACATGGCTAGCCAAAAACATGAGGCTCCTGTGTTCCAAAAGGAAATTTTATTTTAAAAGCACCTGGGTGCAGGTAGGTTGAGACCAGCAAAGGGTGTCAGTCTTGAGAGAGGGATAGGGCAGGGTTTATATCAGGGGTAGTCAACCTTTTTATACCTACCACCCACTTTTGTATCTCTGTTAGTAAAATTTTCTAACCACCCACCAGTTCCACAGTAGTGGTAATTTATAAAATTGGGAAGTAACTTTACTTTATAAAATTTATAAAGCAGAGTTACAGCAAGTTAAAGCATATAATAATAATTACTTACCAAGTACTTTATGTCGGATTTTCACTAAGTTTGCAGGATAAATCTTTTTTTTTTTTTAATAATTTTATTTTTTTAATGGGGCGACATCAATAAATCAGGATACATATATTCAAAGATAACATGTCCAGGTTATCTTGTCATTCAATTATGTTGCATACCCATCACCCAAAGTCAGATTGTCCTCTGTCACCTTCTATCTAGTTTTCTTTGTGCCCCTCCCCCTCCCCCTTTCCCTCTCCCTCTCCTCCCTCCCCCCGTAACCACCACACTCTTATCAATGTCTCTTAGTCTCACTTTTATGTCCCACCTACGTATGGAATAATGAAGTTCCTGTTTTTTTTTGATTTACTTATTTCACTTCATATCATGTTATCAAGATCCCACCATTTTGCTGTAAATGTTCCGATGTCATCATTTCTTATGGCTGAGTAGTATTCCAGAGTGTATATGTGCCACATCTTCTTTATCCAGTCATCTATTGATGGGCTTTTTGGTTGTTTCCATGTCCTGGCCACTGTGAACAATGCTGCAATGAACATGGGGCTGCATGTGTCTTTACGTATCAATGTTTCTGAGTTTTTGGGGTATATACCCAGTAGAGGCATTGCTGGGTCATAAGGTAGTTCTATTTTCAGTTTTTTGAGGAACCACCATACTTTCTTCCATAATGGTTGTACTACTTTACATTCCCACCAACAGTGGATGAGGGTTCCTTTTTCTCCACAGCCTCTCCAACATTTGCTATTACCTGTCTTGCTAATAATAATAGCTAACAGATGTAAGATGGTATCTCATTGCAGTTTTGATTTGCATTTCTCTAATAGCTAAAGAAGATGAGCATCTTTTCATATATCTGTTGGCCATTTGTACTTCCTCCTGGGAGAAGTGTCTGTTCATGTCCTCTTCCCATTTTTTTATTGGATTGTTTGTTTGTTTGTTGTTGAGTTTATGAGTTCTTTGTATATTTTGGATATTAGGCCCTTATCTGAGCTGTTGTTTGAAAATACCATTTCCCATTTAGTTGGCTGTCTGTTTATTTTGTTATCAGTTTCTCTTGCTGAGCAAAAACTTCTTAGTCTGATGTAGTCCCATTCATTAATTTTTGCCTTCACTTCTCTTGCCTTTGGAGTCAAATTCATAAAATGCTCTTTAAAACCCAGGTCCATGAGTTGAGTACCTATGTCTTCTTCTATGTACTTAATTGTTTCAGGTCTTATGTTTAGATCTTTGATCCATTTTGAGTTAATTTTATTACACGGGGACAAACTGTAGTCCAGTTTCATTCTTTTGCATGTGGCTTTCCAGTTTTCCCAGCACCATTTATTGAAGAGGCTTTCTTTTCTCCATTGTGTGTTGTTGGCCCCTTTATCAAAAATTATTTGAGTATATATATGTGGTTTTATTTCTGGGTTTTCTATTCTGTTCCATTGGTCTGAGTGTCTATTTTTCTGCCAATACCATGCTGTTTTGATTATCGTGGCCCTATAATATAGTTTGAAGTCAGGTATTGTGATGCCCCCAGCTTCATTCTTTTTCTTTAGGATTGCTTTGGCTATTCGGGGTTTTTTATAGTTCCATATAAATCTGATGATTTTTTGCTCCATTTCTTTAAAAAATGTCATTGGAATTTTGATGGGAATTGCATTAAATTTGTATATTTCTTTGGGTAATATGGCCATCTTGATTATATTTATTCTTCCTAACCAAGAACAAGGAATATTCTTCCATCTCATTGTATCTTTTTCGATTTCCCTTAACAATGGTTTATAGCAGAGGTCCCCAAACTACGGCCTGCGGGCTGCATGCGGCCCCCTGAGGCCATTTATCCGGCCCCCGCTGCACTTCCAGAAGGCGCACCTCTTTCATTGGTGGTCAGTGAGAGGAGCACATTGACCATCTCATTAGCCAAAAGCAGGCCCATAGTTCCCATTTGAAATACTGGTCTGTTTGTTGATTTAAATTTACTTGTTCTTTATCTTAAAATTGTATTTGTTCCCATTTTGTGTTTTTACTTTAAAATAAGATATGTGCAGTGTGCATAGGGATTTGTTCATAGTTTTTTTATAGTCCAGCCCTCCAACAGTCTGAGGGACAGTAAACTGGCCCCCTGTGTAAAAAGTTTGGGGACCTCTGGTTTATAGTGTTCATTAAATAAGTCCTTTACATTCTTTGTTATGTTTATTCCTAGGTATTTTTGTTGTTGTTGTTGTTGCAATCATGAAGGGGATTATTTTTTTGAGTTCGTTCTCAAATGTTTCATTGTTGGCGTATAGAAAGGCTATTGACTTCTGTATGTTAATTTTGTATCCTGCGACCTTACTGTATTGGCTTAATGTTTCTAGTAGTCTTTTTGTGGATTCTTTGGGGTTTTCGATGTATAGGATCATATCATCTGCAAAAAGTGATACCTTTACTTCGTCTTTTCCGATATGGATGCCTTTTATTTCTTTGTCTTGTCTGATTGCTCTGGCTAGAACCTCTAGTACCACATTAAATAAGAGTGGAGAGAGTGGACAACCCTGTCTTGTTCCTGATTTAAGGGGGAAAGCCTTCAGTTTTGTGCCATTTAATATGATGTTAACTGATGGTTTATCATATATGGCCTTTATCATGTTGAGATATTTTCCTTCTATACCCATTTTGTTGAGAATCTTAAACATAAAATTGTGTTGTATTTTATCGAAAGCCTTTTATGCGTCTATTGATAAGATCATGTGGTTTTTGTTCTTTGTTTTGTTGATATGGTGTATTACGTTAACTGTTTTACGTATGTTGAACCATCCTTGAGTTTCTAGGATGAATCCCACTTGATCATGATGTATTATTTTTTCAAATATGTTGTTGTATTAGATTTGCTAGTATTTTGTTTAGTATTTTAGCATCTGTATTCATTAGAGATACCGGTCTGTAGTTTTCTTTTTTTGTGCCATCCTTGCCTGGTTTTGGTATGAGGGTTATGTTGACGTCATAAAATGTGTTTGGAAGTATTGCTTCTTCAATTTTTGGAAGACTTTCAGTAGAATAGGAACCAAGTCTTTGAATATTTGATAAAATTCGGTGGTGTAGCCGATTGGCCTGGACTTATTTTTGGAGAGGTTTTTAATGGTTTTTTCTATTTCTTCCCTACTAATCGGTCCGTTTAGGCTTTCTGCTTCTTCTTGACTCAGTCTAGGAAGGTTGTATTGTTCTAGGAATTTATCCATTTCTTCTAGGTTATTGAATTTAGTGGCATAAAGTTTTTCATAGTATTCTAAAATAATTCTTTGTATATCTACGGTGTCTGTGGTGATTTCTCCTCTTTCATTTTGGATTTTGTTTATATGAGTTCTTTCTCTTTTTTTCTTGGTAAGTCTTGCCAAGGGTTTGTCAATTTTGTTAATCTTTTCAAAGAACCAGCTCCTTGTTCTATTAATTTTTTCTATAGTTTTTTTGTTCTCTATTTCATTTAGTTCTGCTCTGATTTTTATTATCTCCTTTCTTTGGCTGGTTTTGGGTTGTCTTTGTTCTTCTTTTTCTAGTTCCTTAAGGTATGAAGTTAAGTGGTTCACTTGGGCTCTCTCTTGTTTGTTCATATATGCCTGAAGTGATATGAACTTCCCTCTTATCATTGCTTTTGCTGCATCCCATAGATTCTGATATATTGTATTGTCATTTTCATTTGTCTGTATATATCTTTTGATCTCTGCACTTATTCTTTGACCCATTCATTTTAAAAAATGAATGGGTCAGTTTGTTTAGTTTCCACATTTTTGTGGGATTTTTTTCCTCTTTTTTGCAGTTGAATTCTAGTTTCAAGGCTTTATGATCAGAAAATATGCTTGGTACAACTTCGAATTTTCTGAATTTGCTGATGTTTTTGTGGCCCAACATATGGTTAATTCTTGAGAATGATCCATGTACACTGGAGAAAAATGTATACTCTGTCACTTTGGGATGAAATGTCCTGTAGATGTCCATCATATCCAGGTTCTCTAGTGTTTTGTTTAAGGCCACTATATCTTTGTTCATTCTCTGTTTGGATGACCGATCTAGAGCCGTCAGCAGTGTATTGAGGTCTCCAAGTATGATTGTATTTTTGTCAGTTTTTGTTTTAAGGTCAATAAGTAGCTGTCTTATATATTTTGGTGCTCCTTGGTTTGGTGCATATATATTAAGAATTGTTATGTCTTCTTGATTCAGTGTCCCCTTAGCCATTATGAAATGGCCATTTTTGTCTCTGAATACTTTTGCTGTCTTGTAGTCAGCATTATCCGATATGAGTATTGCTACGCCCGCTTTTTTTTTTTTGGATTTTATTTGCTTGGAGTATTGTTTTCTAGCCTTTCACTTTGAATTTGTTTTTATCATTGTTACTTAGATGAGTTTCTTGTAGGCAGTATACAGTTGGATTTCCTTTTTTAATCCATTCTGCTACTCAGTGCCTTTTTATTGATGAGTTTAATCCATTTACATTTAGTGTAATTATTGACACTTGTGAGTTCCCTATTGCCATTTTATACATTGCTTTCTGTTAGTTTTGTGTCTTGTTTGATCCTTCTCTTTTGTTTTTCTATCTTTTGTTTTTATTTGGTTGTATTCCATACATCTTTCCTCTGTTGCTATCTTTTTTAAATCATGTGCTTCTGTGGTGGTTTTTTCAATGGTGGTTACCTTTAAGTAATGAAAAGGGTTCCTACCCTGTGCATTGTAGTGCACTATTTTGCAAGTACTTTTGCACTCCATCGTCCTTTGCTACTGTTAATCTCCATCCTCTCCCCCCCTTTCTTTTTGTTGTCACAGTTTAAATTTGGTTTTATTGTGTTCATCTTGGAGCTTTTACTTGTGGCTTTGTTTTTTTTGTGTGTTTTGATCTGATTGGAGAACCCCTTTAGTAATTCCTGGAGTGGGGGTTTTCTGATGATAAATTCCCTCATCTTTTCTGTATCTGTGAATGTTTTTATTTCTCCTTCATATTTGAAGGATAGCTTTGATGGGTATAATATTCATGGCTGAAAGTTCCTCTCTTTCCGGACTTTAAATATTGGGGTCCACTCTCTTCTAGCTTGTATATAGTTTCTGTTGAGAAATCTGATGATAATCTAATGGGCCTTCCTTTATATGTTGTATTCTTCTTTTTTCTGGCTGCCTTGAGAATTTTTTCTTTGCTGTTGGTTTGTGCCAATTTCATTATGATGTGCCTTGGAGTAGGTTTGTTGGGGTTAAGAAAACTCGGAGTTCTGTTTGATTCTTGAATTTGAGGCCTTAGTTCTTTCCACAGTCTTGGGAAGTTCTCATCTATTATTTGTTTGAGTATGTTCTCCATTCCATTTTCTCTCTCTTCTCCCTCTGATATACCTATTATTCTTATGTTATTCTTTTTGATGGAGTCAGATAATTCCTGTAGAGCTATCTCATTTTTTTAAATTTTTGGGTCTCTTTCTTCTTCTCTCTGTTGTGCTTCAAGTTGCTTGTCTTCTGTTTCACTAATCCTACCTTCTATCTGGCCTGTTCTATTAGCTAAGCTTGTTACCTCGTTTTTCAGCTCATGAATTGAGTTTTTCATCTCTGTTGGATTTGTTTTTATAGTTTCAATTTCCTTGGAAATATATTCTTTGTGTTCATTGAGTTGTTTTTTGAGCTCCCTAAATTGCCTTTCTGTGTTTTCTTGTATATCTCTGAGTATTTTTAGGATTTCTATTTTAAATTCTCTGTCGTTTAACTCCAAGATTTCCAATATATTAAATTTTTTCTCCATAGATTTTTCCTCATCTATCTGTGTTACCTCTCTTTCTTTTCTATCCATGATATTCGATTTTCTCTTCCTTAATGGCATCTGTGGGTGGTTTTGTTGATAGTATTAATGAGATTTAATAAAGGATAAAAAGTTAAATAAATAAAAATAAAAAATCGAAAAGTTTTTTTAAAAAAATTGATAATTAAGTAAATAAAAATAAAATAATAAGAAAAGAAAAGGAAATTATTCCCCTTCTTCTTTTTTCCTCTCCTCTCCCCTCTTTCTTGAGAAAATGTTGTGGTGAACTGTGAATTATATTGTACTAAATAGCCCACACAGAGGCCTCTGACTCTGCCCCTCTGTGGGATAACACGGGCGCCCACTCCTGAGGTGCTTGGAGGAATCTCTTGCCCACTCTCCGTGCGCGCAGACCAGGATATCAGGCCGGCAGTCTCACCGTCTGAGTGAAACCCCTGCCCGCACGGAAAAGTTCCAGTGTTGGAATTGGCTCTCGCTCCCTCCCCGTGCGCGGCTTTTTCATGGCGCTGGGGTGGCCTGAGATTCCGCTTTTGGCCCACACAAAGGCCCCTGACTCTGCCTCTCTGTGGGGTAACACGAGCGCCCACTGCTGAGGCACTCGGAGGAATCTCTCGCCCACTATTTGCACGCGCTGACCAGGAGATCGGGGGAAATGGCTGCCCCACTTGTCTTTCTTTGTTTTGGTTTCGTGCGAGTGTTAGCTTGTGTTGACTGGGTTGCCACAGGCACAGTTTTTCCTCAGCTTGGATCTCCGTGCCACAGCCTGGTTCGGCCGTTTGTGCCGCGGCCTGGATCTATTCACCCCCTTTGCCCACCTGAGTTTCTATACTCTCAGTTCCCAGTGAAAGCAGCCCTGTTTAGGTTAGGGAGGAAGGCGGAGCATTTCTTACTCCCTATTTCCTTCAGGGTTTGATTATATATTTAGCCAATTTTTCGCTCGACCATACTTTCGGGTGTTTTGCAAAACATCTGGATGCTCCAAGGATAGGTTTTTCTGTTTCTGGTTGAAGATCTTGTTGAGTTTTGGGGGAGATTTATCGGTATTGCTTCCTACCACGCCATTACTCTAACGTCATCTCTCGATAAATCTTTATAAAACAACTTACTATAGTTAATCTATCTTTTTATTTATACTTTGGTTGCTCCGCTACCGCCCACCATGAAAACTGGAACACCCACTAGTGGGCAGTAGGGACCAGGTTGACTTCCACTGTCTTAGAAAATATGTATATATAAGAACATAAGTAATTCTGAGACTCTAAACCTCACCCTATTCTTATTCTTCCACACAGAAAACCATGATGTGAATATGATAATACCATGTTTTCCCATGAATAAAACACACCCTTTCTCAAAAAATTTGGGGTCTAAAACTGGGTGCATCTTATACAGTGGTTATAGATTTTTTTTACTTGCATTTTCCACGTGAGGAGTTGTATGAATTTTATGATGAATAAAACTTGAGTTTAATAACTCTGTAATACTTTTTTTTCCTCAAATTTCGGGCCCCAAAATTAAGGTGCATCTTATACATGGTAGCGTCATAGACATGGGGAAATACAGTAATTGTTGGTCAGTTTATAATCTTACCGGATTAGAAAGTGTACTCTTCCATTATTATGTCCCCAATGCAGAGTGAAGAACTTCAACCTACCTTCTTTTTAGAAAAAAGGCTGGATAGGGAATATTAATCTATTTTAGTGTTGAATTCAAGTTAACATGAGTTCTTTTTTTTTTTTTTTTTTACAGAGAGGGATAGATAAGGACAGATAGACAGGAACGGAGAGAGATGAGAAGCATCAATCATCAGTTTTTCGTTGCGACACCTTAGTTGTTCATTGATTGCTTTCTCTTATGTGCCTTGACCATGGGGCTACAGCAGAATGAGTAACCCCTTGCTCAAGCCAGCGACCTTGGGTCCAAGCTGGTGAGCCTTGCTCAAACCGGATGAGCCCGCGCTCAAGCTGGCGACCTCGGGGTCTTGAACCTGGGTCCTCTGCATCCCAGTCTGACACTGTATCCACTGCGCTACTGCCTGGTCAGGCATCATGGGCTCTTACTATATAAAAAATTCCATTTTAGTGTAGGGCAAATTGTTCAATTCAGACGAGGTGGTGGCACAGTGGATAGAGCATCGGACTGGGATGCTGAGGACCCAGGTTCGAGACCTCGAGGTCGCCAGCTTGAGCACTGGCTCATCTAGTTCGAGCAAAAAGCTCACCAGCTTGGACCCAAGGTCGCTGGCTCGAGCAAGGGGTTACTTGGTCTGCTGAAGGCCCGCGGTCAAGGCACATATGAGAAAGCAATCAATGAACAACTAAGGTCTTGCAACAAATTGTTCAATTCTGGGTCCACACATTATATTTGTTAAGTTTACTCTCTTTTATTCTATAACAGGGTTTGGGAACCTGTGGCTCGCAAGCCAGATGTGGCTCTTTTGATGGCTGCATCTGGCTCACAGACAAATCTTTAATAAAAAAAAACATTAAAAATATAAAACATTCTCATGTATTACAGTCCATTCATTTCCTATTGCTCATGTTCATGGTTGCGGGTGGCTGGAGCCAATCACAGCTGTCTTCCGGGACACCAAATTTTTATTGGATAATGCATAACATACACGGGTCATTGTATGGCTCTCACAGAATTACATTTTAAAATATGTGGTGTTCATGGCTCTCTCAGCGAAAAAGGTTCCCGACCCCTGTTCTATAACAACTACCGTCTTTGTTTTTTTTGTTTTTTTTTTTGTCTCCCAGGTTGTTGAATTGTTGAAGAAACTGGTTCATTTGTTTTGTGTGTTAAAGCCCACCAATAAAAACTACCAGTAAGATACCCTAATTAGTAGTCAAAGTTAAATGATTAATTTGCTGCAGCAAGGGAGAAAGTATACTATAGGGAATCATGTGGTGCCTCAAAACTGGTTGGTGGTTAAGAAAGGTACTGAAAGAGTTTGTGAGACTGGAGGTAGTCTTTCAGATGGTCTTAATAGGAATTGGGCAAGATACATAAACCAGAGAATTGCTGGAACAGTAAATGGTTCTTTCTTTAGAATACATACACTATAACTTATGGAAACCTATGTATTTTAGATAAAAGAAAAAGTAGTCTTTTATATTTCTTGAGAAAGTTCCCATTTCTAGTGTTCTTCATTTCTTCCTGCAGATCTGAATTGCACCTGGTATTGTTTCTCTCCAGCCTGAGGAACTTCCTTTAGCATTTCTTACAGTGCAGGTCAGATGCTGATTTAGACTCCTATAGTTGATTTTGTTTGTTTAATCAGCAGATGTTTTTTCATCTTCATTTTAAGATTATTTTTGCCAGACCTGTGGTGGCGCAGTAGATAGAGTGTTGAGCTGGAACGCTGAGGTCGCTGGTTCGTAACCCTGCAGTTCGAAACCTTGTCCAGTCAAGACACATATGGGAGTTGATGCTTCCTGCTCCTTCTCTCTGTCTCTCTCTCTCTCTCTCTTCTCTAAAATGAATAAAATTAAAAAAAATAAAGATTATTTTTGCTGTAATTCTAGGTTAATGGTTTTTTAGCTTTCAGTATTTTAAAGATTATTCTACTATCTTTTGGTTTCCTTAGTTCTAATGAGAAGTTAGCAGTAATTTCAGTTGTTTTTTACCTCTATGGAATGTTTGTTTTATTTTCTAACTGCTCTCAAGATTTTCTCTTTATCTTTGTTTTTTTTGGTGGTTTGACTGAGAGTCTCTGAGCTTCATGAATAAATTTATGCCTTTCACCAAACTTGAGGTAATTTTGGTTGTTAATTTAAAAATATTTTTTGTATCTCATTTTTTCTTTTTTCTTGGACTTGAATTACGCCTGTTAGATCTTTTGATATTGTTCTACATGTCCATGATACTGTTCATTAACATTTTTTGTCATTCTGTTATCTAATAATTTCTATTGCTTTTACTTCAAGTTCACTGACTTCCCTTTATCTCCATTGTTTTTTTAAAAAAATATTTTTATTAAGTGAGAGGACGGGAGGCAGACAGACAGACTCCTGTATGCTTCTAGACTGAGATCCACCTAGCAAGCCCCCTTTTGGGGAATGCTTTGCCCACCTGAGATTGTTGCTGCTCGGCAACCAAGCTATTTTTAGCACCTTAGGTGGAGGCCAGAGACCCATCCTCAGTGTCCAGGGCCACCATGCTCCAACCAAGCCATGGCTGCTGGAGGAGAAGGGAGAGGGGGAAAGTGGAGAAACAGGTGGTCGCTTCTTTTGTGTGCCTTGACCAGGAATCAAACCCAGGACACCCACACACCAGGCTGACACAGCCACTGAGCCAACTGGCCAGTGCCCTTTATCTCTATTGTGCTGTTAAGTCAATCCAGGAAATTTTTCACTTAATACATTTTTTAGTTCTAGACTTTCATTTTGGCTCCCTTATATTGTTTGTGTTATTATTTAGGGTGGGGGGCTGCTGAATGTTTTATATTTTTATTGCAAGCATTTTTCCTTGGTATTTTTGAATATATGTTAAAATTTGTTGTGCTAATTCTAACATCTGGGTCATTTCAGTGTTGGTGACTTTGTCTTTTATAGTAAGATTAGGACACAGTTTTCTGATAAGTTGAAGGATATTTCAGTTACTGTTATATGAAGGCTATATTCTATTACATGTTGATGACTAGGTTTATTCTGAACAAAATACTTGTTTCTCATAAATGTGAAGCCTTGTGCCTTTGATAGATAGCTTTAGTACTTCATTATGCTATAGCTCCTTGTATTTCCAGAGAGTGTATTTATCTCTGCTCATTATCATAAGAACATTAGATATTTTCTTCTTACTTATATAGAAACATTGGATATTTTATTTATACAGAATTTCTTTTATAATTATCTCCTTTGTTCACCTGGTTTTTTTTATGTCACAGTACTGTTTTATGATGTAGATATAGGTCTCCCTCACTGAGAACAAGTTAATAAAGTTTTCTTACATCAGTTATTAAGTTAACTTTTGTTCCTCTCAGTCATTAGAATAAAATACTTTATTGTGCTTAACATGCCCTTTTTATTATTTGTTCTCTTGTTTATAATATTTTCTATGAACATTGTTCATAACAATGTTTTTCATACATTGTTATGTGGAACTATTTAATTTTTTTTTAGATTTTTTAAAAAAATTATTATATCTGTGCATACTAAGAAAAATAAGGTGGTCAAAGTTAACAAAGCCTTCTTTGGTATGTTTTATAGGTGACCCTTGCAGACAGAAAAAGTAAACTGTCAAAGAATTCATGCCATTTGGTTCTTATTTGGACCAGCTTAAGGAGTCTGATTTATAGGATCAACTGGCAACAGAAAATGAAAAGTAGTGTGGCCCAGATAAAAGTAAGTGTTTGAAACTTAAAAAAGGAAACTTGTCATTTACCTATCCTTTAAACAAAAATGCATTTATATAATTGGGATCTTAGAACCAGCCAGTAGGGTGACATCATACACACATCTGAATTACACAGCTTCAAATGCAGGTACTAGATCAGATGGGAGTAATAATGTTCAAAAGGACAGTTGAGAGAACATACAGGATGTGTGTGTGTGTGTGTATACACATGTGCCTGCACAAATTAAGAAAGTGCATATGAGTGAGCACATGAAAAAGAAAAATGGTAACGGCAGGCAAATCCACTGTTTTTCTTAAAGAACATGCTTTCTTTAATGAGCATGAAATGAACTGTGACCTCATTTTATCAGGGTTCCTGCATATCTGTCTACAAGTAAGCCTTTTGTTGCAAATTTCATTTGTATAAAGGAGCTCTTTCTCCTGTGCTGTCCTTTAGACACATTCATCAATAAATATTCACTGAATTCTCCCTGTGTCTCAGTGACTGGTCTAAGTACTTTGCTTAAAACGGTGAACAAAACAGAAATCCTTGCTCTCGGGGTGTTTGTATTCTAGTGGAGACAGAAAATAAACCGTAACTTAAAACATAATTACATAGTACGTTAGAATGTTAAGTGCTAGACTTGTGCTATGAAGAAAAGAAATAGGGTAAAGTTGATCAGTAGCATTGGTGGTTGCAGTTTTTAATAGGGAAGACCCATTGAAAAGGTGGCCGTTTGAGTAGAGACTTGAAGAATATGAGGAAGGTAACCATGCAGATGTCTGGGGAAAGCGTGCGCCAGGCAGAGAACAGCAAGTGCAAACACGGAGTCTAGAGTGACTGGAGCAGGTTATGAAAAAGGAAACATAGGAGGAGACAGGTGAGAGCAGTAGCAGGGCTAGTCACCAGCTGCTGCAGAACTGTTCCTCTGCCGCGGGTGGACTTGGTGGGAGAGCTGACCGTGCCACTTCCTCTTCAACTGCACTGATCTGCAAGCAGGCACATCACTTCCTGGGTCTCCGAGTCACTAAAGGGGAAGGGATACTTTTATTTACCTTATTTTTCTCCCCATAAGACACACCTGGCCATAAGATGCCCTAGGGTTTTAAGGAGGAAAATAAGAAAAAAAAATATTCTGAACCAAATGGTGTTTTAAAGTATTTAATAAAATATATCACAATAATATTTCAACAATGTAAACTCAACCGCAGTATTAACAACCATTAGCACTGTTATTAACAAATGACAAGAGACTTTAATGTTCAAATACTCTAGTTGTCCAGGAACCCACAGCAGGTAAAAAAAGATTAAACAACTGCTCCATAAGATGCACAGGCATTTTCCCCTCCACTTTTGGGGGGGGGAAAGTGCGTCTTATGGGGCAAAAAGTACAGTAATTATAAAACTAGGCACTTATTCCTTCCTCTCCTTCACGAGCACTGTACCCCTAAACCTCTTTCTTTACAGAGAACCAGTGGCCTGTGAGCTCCTTATCAGCAGGCAGCGGCTATACGCCCTGGTGCTTAATTAACTGAATTGATAGATTTACAGACTAGGGCAGGCTCCGTTGCCATCATTTCTAAATTCTGTCAATGGTGAGAAAGACACATTCTCCAGCCTCCCTGCTTGGTAGACATCCAGCCTGTGTTTTTACATACCTCCTTTGGCAGAAAGCTCACCATCTCCAAAGCTTGTCCTATCTGCCAATAGATACCTTTGTATATTGTTCTTTGGGACTTGTACTCATTGGTCCAATGGCACTTTAATCAATTATGGGTTGAGTAAGCAGCAGATTGTGATGGGAAGTGAGGACCTAAGAAGAAAGACCTTGTGTGGATCTGACTCTTGACTGAGCCATGTTAGGTTAGAGCACTCACACTTAGACTGGTACCTTTTATACAGAGGGAGAAGTGCTTAGTCTCATAGAACTTTCTTCCTGCTCCTCTTGGACTATGCTTCTCCACCTTTCCCTGTTGTGCTCCTTGATATTCTGAGGACTCATCTGTTAGGTTCCGGAAACTTGAGGATCCCTTCTTCTTCCATTGAGCCTCCCTATAGCTTCCTTAGGTAGCTAGAAGCAAGCTCACTACCTCCTTCAGCCCCTCCCCTCCCTTGCTCTTGAGGTCTTGCTCCCTGAGCCTGGACTCAGTCTCCCTGCCTCATTCATCTCCTTGTACTGTTCCCTCTATCTTGTTAGAGACTAAAAGTGACTGCAGGGTGTACCATATTTGTTTTGCTAAATGGACAATTTAGAGAATTTTTAAAGTTTCTTTTGACAATATGTTATTTTTTTTGTTTGTTTTTTGTGGGTTTTTTTGTATTTTTCTGAAGTTGGAAACGGGGAGGCAGTCAGACAGACTCCCGCATGCGCCCGACCAGGATCCACCTGGCATGCCCACCAGGGGGCGATGCTCTGTTGCAACCAGGGCCATTCTAGCGCCTGAGGCAGAGGCCATGGAGCCATCCTCAGTGCCCAGGCCAACTTTTCTCCAATGAAGCCTTGGCTGCAGGAGGGGAAGAGAGAGATAGAGAGGAAGGAGAGGGGGAGGGGTGGAGAAGCAGATGGGTGCTTCTCCTGTGTGCCCTGGCCGGGAATCGAACCCGGGACTCTTGCACTCCAGGCCGACGCTCTACCACTGAGCCAGCCGGCCAGGGCGACAATATGTTATTTTCAACTACTGCTCTAACTTATCTAAACTCGATGATAAGGAAAATTGTGAGAGTCTGATTATTATTATTTGGAACACATCTCAAAATGATTTTTTACTTCTAAATGATTTACTCAGTGAAATCCTATTCCTCTACTAGAGCCCAGTTCAGGTGCCCCTTACTCTACTGTCATCGCTCAGTACTCTGCCGTAGTGATTGTGCCCTACTCAAGGTGTCTTGTCAGCACTTACTATGTGTGCCAGTCATCCCGTAACTACATCATATATGGAAAATACTGATTCACGACATCAGTATTTTTGGTTTCTCCCTCTTGTTCACAACAGATGTTGCAGAGATGTATTACAAACCATTAGCACAGAATTGAGGCCATCTCCCTAATGTAATCTAAATAATTGCATTGCGTTGTAAAAGAAAAACTAGCCTTTGCAGTTTTATTGTCTCTTTCTTTCTCTTTTTCTTTTCTTCCTCCTCCTCCTTCTACTAGCAATAATCCGCCTTGATAAACCTACTTGGCTATGATACTGCCACTGCTGAGAGCTCTCCTCTTCTTTCTCTCTTTCTCTCTTTGTCTCTCTCTCTGTTTCACAGGAACGTATAATCTGATATGAGTCATTGGGGAATTCTTCATAACCAACTCTCCTACAAGATTATAAATTCCTTGAGGGTTTTTTCTATATTTTGTATCCTCCAAAGTTTACACAGCAAGGGCTATGTTTTATTATAAATCGTCAGTAAATACTATGTTTGATGTTACCTTGAATTGAATTAATCCTGAGCTCTATATTTGGCTTAAGATCTTGATGGCAGGTTTTATGGAAACCTATGTTACATATTGAACATCTCTACTTCATTGTGTTGCTAAGTGAAATAATTTTAAATCTTTCTTGTACTCAGGGGTTTTAAGATGGTTGTACTGAATATAAAATAACAGCATAACTATGGCTATTATTTATCATAAATTTGACAACATGCTTATTCATTTACGTAGATTAGGCTGGTTTGTGTATACTGTTTAAAAATTCAATAGTTAAATAGGAATTTACTTGTGATAATGTTAGACCCAAACTTCCGTTAATTACATAATCATAAAATAGGAAGTTTGAACAATTGTTTACAATTCTATACAGGGCAATGTTTTATTTTAAGTGTATATTTTTTCCCATTAAGGTGTCAAACATGTTAGTATGCAGAACAAGTTGCTCACTATTTGATTTACTTATTCTTTGATTTCAAAATTAAGATATTTTTAAAATATACTATTTTTTATAGTTAGGTTAAATAAAATTATTTTATTTCTTTTTTAAAAAGCTTATCAATATGAATGTTGACCAAATGTATAAAATATTTTGGCTTCTTAAATATATTTAGATTTTTAAATTTAAAAAATAGGATATGTTCTCAAACTGATGGTTCATATCTCTGTCTCATGTGACACGTGTCTCTTCATCTCTTCAATCTCATGTTAGATGGAACTTATTTGTATGTCTGTTATTTTTCAAAGGATTTGACATAGGAGCTATATCTCTGAAGTCATTCATGTCTTTCAAATCCTTAGAGCCTAATGTAGTGCCATGCATATCAGACCACTCAAATAATGTTTGCTGAAAACCAAAATGAATGAGTTTAATAAGTATATTAGATTTCGTTTTTTCTAACCACTTATTTTATATAGATTTATTAACCTGGACTAAAACTGTGATTATTATAAGCCAAAGGAAACAAGGAGGTAAGTTCAAGTATTAAGACTTGGCATAACCACCTGACCAGGCGGTGGCGCAGTGGATAGAGTGTCAGATTGGGATGCGGAGGACCCAGGTTCAAAACCCCGAGGTTGCCTGCTTGAGCATGGCCGCATCCAACTTAAGCATGGCATGGAATCATAGACGTGACCCCATGGTCACTGGGTTGAGCCCAAAAGTCACTAGCTTGAACAGGGGGTTACTAGCTCTGCTGTAGCACCCCTGCCATCAAGGCTCATGTGAGAAAGCAATCAAGGAACAACTAAGGAGCTACAATGCAGAATTGATGCTTCTCATCTCTCTCCCTTCCTGTCTGTCTGTCCCTCTTTCTCTCTCTGTCTCTGTCACCAAAAAAAAAAAAAAAGACTTGGCATAACCACAACAGTCATATTTTTCACCAAAAGAAAGCTTTGATCTTATTTTTCACCAAGAGAAGCCTTTATAAAAACGGTGTTCTATAAATTTATAACTTACTATATAGAAATAAAATATCAACTAAGTGCCATTGAAAACTTAAGAAATATTTTCATCTACTCAGAATTCTTTTGGTTATAAAAGGGTATTTGTTCCATAGTGAAATTAGAGTTTTAAAAAATATTTTGAGGCCCTGGCCGGTTGGCTCAGTGGTAGAGCGTCGGCCTGGCATGCAGAGGTCCCGGGTTCGATTCCCGGCCAGGGAACACAGGAGAAGCGCCTATCTGCTTCTCCACCCCTCCCCCTCTCCTTCCTCTCTGTCTCTCTCTTCCCCTCCCGCAGCCGAGGCTCCATTGGAGCAAAGATGGCCCGGGCGCTGGGGATGGCTCTGGTCGCGACAGAGCGACACCCCGGAGGGGCAGAGCATCGCCCCCTGGTGGGCAGAGCGTCGCCCCCTGGTAGGCGTGCCAGGTGGATCCCGGTCGGGCGCATGCGGGAGTCTGTCTGACTGTTTCTCCCCATTTCTAGCTTGGGAAAAAATACAAAAAAAAAAATATTTTGAAGTAATTTCTAAAGCACTTCCAACTTTCTGAAGTATGTATTTTATTATCTGTGTTCTTTAATATATATATTTTAAATGCTTCCTCCCCTCTTTTTATTCCCTTTAAAAGCATTCTTCAGGTCATGACAGAAGGGAGAACTATAATTCGTATCAGAGGGCCTTCTCTCCAGAAGACAGGTAAGCAGTTTTATGTGTTCTGAGTTCAATTTAAATATTTTATAGGAAGTTTAAGAAATTTCTTAGGTTCTTAGTGTGAACAGCTTCTTTTTGATGATTTTATAAAGAATATTACTTGAGTGGGCTTGAGGAAAATCATTCTTGACTGTTCTAGGACTTTCTAATAAATAATTCTGTTTTAAGTAACTTTTAGGTGAGAGGGAAGAACTTTAATATCTCTAATACTAAATAGAGTGAGTTTATAAAGTGGAAAACTGAGTGGAAATCACATTATTTTGAGGTGCTATTTTTACAGTTACTACTACCCTTATATTTGCATATCTCTTTATAGTGTTTAAAATATTACTTATATATGTTATGGTCATGTTAAGATCAAAGATCCAGCAATATTATCATTATATTCATCATGCATTTATATGGGACTTTAATTATTTCACTTAGTAAACTGTGACAAAAATAATTTATGAAGGGAAAAATACCCTATAAACTTTTATTTTTCTAATCTCTTCCTCACTTCTTATTTCATTTTCTATTTCTAAAAACCTTTGCTTCATGGACAAGTTAATTACCATGGTTTGCTTTATTTACTATCTTTCTTCAGTCACCTACTTTATATTTAAAAAAGAAATCTGTACACACAGAAACACATACAGGTCTATGTATGTGTATAAATCAATTGTATATAGATATGTATATAAAATATGGATTATGTTACTATGTATATTATGTGGGTATGTATTTAACTTTAAAGGTTCTCTGATTATTGACTTTTAAGATTCAAATAGCAAATCTTACATCCTTGTTTGCTAGTAATTTTAATCCATTTTTACTGACATCTAAAAATATGATTTTAAGAATATGTAATAGCTAATAAAGTCTTTTGGAGTGGAGTTAAACTGGTCTTAATAGAGACCAACTGATGACATTGGTCTCATGTGTTCAGTGTTTTGATAAAATGAGTACGAGTACAGACTAAGCAAAAGAAGTCATTTCTAAGATAGTCTTTTCATGCTAACTATATACAATATCCAGATACATATTTTTTACTAAGGACAGTGAATCAGAATGAAAAGTTTGTTTAGGTCAATTCCAAAAGTTGTTTTGTTGTGCACAAACTGAAAGCTTTTTAATTAAGACTGAATGAATGGATGTCAAAAACTGAGTTGTTAAAATCAGTTTGATAAGGCGTATTTTAGTCACAGAATTGCTTTACATTACCAATATAAACTTTCTTCAGTCGGTCTTGTTTAACTTGGGTTTCCTTATTTCCTGTGTCAGATATGCAGAACAAGAGAGATCCCCTCAGGATAGAGATTACATAGATTACAGCCGGTCAGATTATGAGCGATCAAGAAGAGGACGTTCTTATGATGTTAATATGGAATCACGGTTAGTATTGGAAATTGTAACTAAAGAAAAAATATATTTGTTTAAATTTTTTATGCTCTATAATGAAAATAATAACTAGCATCAATTGGATGATATAAGGGCTCCATGTGAATTAACTCTATTGCAGTGAATAGATGAAGAAAGATATTGTTATGTCTGTTTAAAGAGCAAAAATCTAAGGCTCAGAGAAGTTAAGTCATTTGTGATGTAGAAGCATATACGTCTCACATCTTTCTGACTCTAGAGCCCATTATGCTCTACTGCATGAGGAGTAGGCTTATGTATGTTTCTGAGAGCCTTTACTGAATGAAAGTTAGTAATTTATATTAAATAACATGATCTAAATTAACTTTTCTGCATAATGGCAAATGGACATTGAAATGAAGTTACCAATCTGTGGTTTTAATCTAAATATTTATATAAATTATTCTTAGTCTTGGAGAACTCGAGTACCCTCCTTATTAGTCATCTAGTTTCAAAAACTTGCTACCATGTTCTGTTACTCACTAAGCTCTGTATCCTTTTTGATGTCCCTAGTTATCCACTTTATGACTAACAAGACCATATCCCTACTAGAATTTTGATCAGATACCTCTTCGATTTGGAGCTAAACACGTTGATGTCTGCAACCAAAATTTTCTTCTCACTTACTTTCCAGTATATACCTAGTCCTAAAATGTCAGAATAAATGAACCTCCAAAAGCCAGGCTCACCTGCTGTCACCTTAATGACACCTTAATAAGAACTACTACCACCGTAGTGAGCTAGGCATTTTGAATACTTTCTCAGTTATAAACTAGACACTATTTTTCACAATTTACAAATGAGGATTGAGTTTGAAGTGATTAAGTACTTGAGGTTGCAGTTACCTATCTGGTAAATCAGGGGTAGTCAACCTTTTTATACCTACCGCCCACTTCTGTATCTCTGTTAGTAGTAAAATTTTCTAACCACCCCACCCATTTCACAGTAATGGTGATTTATAAAGTAGGGAAGTAACTTTACTTTATAAAGCAGAGTTACAGCAAGTTAAAGCATATAATAATAATTACTTACCAAGTACTTTATGTTGGATTTTCACTAAGTTTGGCAGAATAAATCTTTATAAAACAACTTACTATATTTAAATCTATCTTTTTATTTATACTTTGGTTGCTCCGCTACTGCCCACCATGAAAGCTGGAACGCCCACTAGTGGGCGGTAGGGACCAAGTTGACTACCACTGTGGTAGATGATGAAATTAGCTGATGATGAAATCAACTCTGGTTCTATAGCCCATGTTTTCTCCATTATTCCTGACTGTATTGCTTCACTGTAAGACTGTGCTTGGTCCACTTTATGTATATCCACACAGTCACATTGTGAAGTAAGCAGGCTGTGTATTATGTAGAATTTAAGGCTAACAGTCCAAAAGCATTTGAAGAGAAATATCTCTTCTTAGACTCAAAGTGTATATTGCTCATGCACTCTAAAGTAGCAAGCACTATAATTTTAAGGCCATGATTTTATTAGCCAGCTAGTAGTTTCACTTGGTGGTTCTCAGAAGAATCATAAGGAAAGTCAGTAAATCACTGCTCTAGCCACCGTCTTTGAACATGTTGCTTCATAATAAGAAGCAACACAATTGTAAATTGGTGCCTAGATTTCAGAGCACCTGCCTTTGTGACTAACTGGAGTTTCCACTTAAAACTTCATTTCCCCCTCTCTGTTTACTTTTAGTATATACAGGTGCATGGGAAGTCACTCAGAACTCTTTATTTTCTTTATTAACTTATTTTTTTCTTGTGAAGACTTTGCGTATTTTACATTCATCTTTTCATATTTGTTTCAAAACTATTTTTCTCTGTCTGTAGTTGCATTACTGTGTGTTGAGGTAGACCATCTCAATCATACTGTCTAGATTTAGCTAAAATCTATCCAGCAGTATTCTTTTAGTGCAGCATCTACATTAGCATAATGATAACATGAAACTTCTTATTGACTGTATTCATATAACTCACAATTGCACAAAGCAGAAGCAGAGCAATCTTGAGTTTCCAAGGCAATATATGCAAAAAATAGCCAAGTGGACAGACTCTTCTCTGGAGAAAGACAACGAAAAGCAAGAATTTACCCTTTCCTGTTAATTCTTTATGGTTCCAGAGAACAGGATATCCTGATTAATTTTAAAGTGTTAGCTTAAGAAAGGATACTAACCTGCTATAGTAGAGAAGAGTAATTGTAGCTAGAAAATGGTTAATTTTCTTTAGAATTTGTCTCAAATAAACAGAAACTTTTTATATTTTGAGATTTCTAATAAAAATACTAGTGTCAAGAAACAGTATCAAATACTGCATTTTTTTACAATAATCTTACTTCTAAATTGCCATTAATAAACATAAATTGTTTCTCCTTTATATAATTTATTATGTATATCACAGGCCAGTTTATTTTTATAAAACACTATTTTTATGTCTCTGTCCCATTCAAAAACTGTTAATGACTCCTCCAGTATAAAACAGTGCGTTTCTTTTAAGATTTCAGTCTGACTTGAATTCATCTATCCAACTGCTCTTCTGCGTAATTCTGTATTGTTTCCTGACTGTTCTTTTCATTCTGGCCTGAACACCCTGGCTCAGTTTTTCGGTAGTCATCTGTCTTCTGCTACTTGCAGAAAGCCATTCTCTTTTCCCTCTCACGTCTCCCCTTCTTGCCCTCAATATAAATTGTCAAGCCTTGAAGACCTAATTTAAGTTACATTTTCTTTATGAGGCACTCTCTCACCATTCCAAACCAGTTTTCCTTGTCTGAATTTATGAGGCCCACTTATGGTCTAACTCATTTGGTATGTAGAAATACATTTAAAAATTATTTTATATTGTCTTTTCTCCATTTTCCAAAATTTAATGTTACAGAAGTAGGGACCGGGAAAAACGCCGAGAAAGAGAAAGAGATGTGGATCGGAAAAGGTCCCGGAGGTCCCCATCTCCTGGGAGAAAAAGCCCAGAACCATCGGTAACCCAGAGTTCCTCTGCTCAGGATGAACCCACTGTGAAGAAGAAGAAAGATGAGTTGGATCCTCTCCTTACTCGTACTGGTGGAGCATATATTCCTCCTGCGAAGCTCAGAATGATGCAAGAACAGATTACAGATAAAAACAGGCATGTTGATCTCCTCACTGAAAAAACAAATCAACTATGGCCTAATTAGCCTTGGCTGTTGAGAATTTACGTTAGTCCACAATACCTTCAAATTAGACTTCTTTTCTTCTTTATAAGCTCCATTGGAGCTCTGTATGTGTTTGCCCTGGCATTAGCTCATAACTTATTTTTGTATGTGTGAATTTAGAAGTTGGAGGGAAGATCACTTATCTATTTTTACATTATTTCTTTTATAATTGCATGCTTTCCTATTAGAGGTGCCTTTTTCCTGGACAATCAAGAATGTTGATATTTTTTACTTAAAATGAATCTTTTCATTTTTACCAAACCAGGAGTTGGCATGCTTCTGGAAAAGGCCAGATAGTAAACTATTTAAGGCTTTGTTCATAGTTCTGTCTCTGTTGCAGCTACTCAACTCTGTTGGGAATATAGCCATAGATGATATATAAACAGATAAGTAGCTTTGTTCCAATGAAGCTTTATTTGCAAAAACAGGTTGTAGGCTGCATTTGGCTCATGGGTGTAGTTTGCCAACCCCTATACTAATCCATGAAACTAAGTCAATTTCTTTATTCTCTCCTTTTCTTTTTTTCTTCTTTTTTCTTTCTTAAGTGAGAGGAGGAGAGGCAGAGAGAGAGAGTCCTGTGTGCACCTGGACTGGAATCCACCTAGCAAGCCCCCTACTGGGGATAATCTGCCTATCTAGGGCCATTGCTCAGCAACTGAGCTATTTTTAGCCTCAGAGGTGGAGGCTTCATGGAGCCAACTCTCTGGAACCAATCCAGCCATGGCTGCAAGAAGGGAAGAGAGAGTGGGAAGGAGGGTGGAGAAGAAGAGGGTTGCCTCTCTTGTGTGCCCTAACTGGGAATTGAACCTAGGACTTCCACACACTGGGCTGACACTCTACCACTGACCAAACCGGCCACAGCCCTCTCCTTTTTTTAGACCATAACATCTCAGACTATAATGTTTTGTTACACTAAGGCAAAAATTATAATTCATAAATGAGTATTCACACTCAAAATACCTTTTCTTCCCTTTATCAAAATACATAGTTGAGATGTTGAGAAGCTATTGTATATAGGAAAGTGCAGCTAAGTTTTAAAGACCTTTTTCTAATGGAATGAGATAATGTCTGGGAAAAGTATGGTCCAAGACAAATGGTCACTCATTTGTCAGATAGTTTGTAAAAATATTGAGCTGGAAGATAGCTGTGCTTTAAGAAAAACAGATTCTGGGTGAGCCAAGGAAAAGTGTTCCTACATCTTTAGTGAGTATTTTAATGGCAACTTGAAAGTACTTGAGAACATTATATAAATGCAATCTAAATTTGTTTCAAGAATGAGCTTGAAGTGGAAATGTCACTTATGTAAAATAAAGTGTAAAGGTTTGAAGTAAATTAAAATTTTAAAATTTGTGTGCTAGAAAAGGACATTTAATGACATTATATTTATTTATTTATTTTTTTTTTTTCTGTATTTTTCTGAAGCCGGAAACGGGGAGAGACAGACAGACTCCCGCATGCGCCCGACCAGGATCCACCCGCACGACACACCCACCAGGGGGCGACGCTCTGCCCACCAGGGGGCGATGCTCTGCTCCTCCGGGGCGTCGCTCTGTTGCGACCAGAGCCACTCGAGCGCCTGGGGCAGAGGCCGAGGAGCCATCCCCAGCGCCCGGGCCATCTCTGCTCCAGTGGAGCCTCGGCTGAGAAGCAGATGGGCGCTTCTCCTGTGTGCCCTGGCCGGGAATCGAACCCGGGACTTCTGCAAGCCAGGCCGACGCTCTACCGCTGAGCCAACCGGCCAGGGCTGATGACATTATATTTAAAACTGATAAATTGTCCCTGGCCGGTTGCCTCAGTGGTAGAGCGTCAGCCAGGTATGTGGAAGTCCCGGGTTTGATTTCTGCCCACGCTTCCCCTTCTCTCTCCTCTCTTCCTCTTTCCCCCCCACCCCTGCAGCCATGGCTGATTCCAGTGAGTTGGCCCCGGGTGCTGAGGATGGCTCTATAGCTTCTGCCTTAGGTGCTAAGAAGAGCTCAGTTGCTGAGCAGGGAAGCACCACACCAGATAGGCAGAGCATTGCCCCCTAGTGGGCTTGCTGGGTGGATCCTGGTTGAGGCGCATGTGGGAGTCTATCTCTGCCTCCCCAATCTCACTGAATAAAAAAAGAACAGAAAAAACCTGTTAAATACGTTTCTCTGTATATATCATATCCTAACACTTGCTAGGGATTCTTGGAGTGTTATGTTGAGAAGGAATTTGGAGATGGCTTCTGTGGTTCGTGGGAGCTTCAGGATCATGCAGGCATTTAACTCTTTAAAAGGGAGCGGTGGCAGTGGTAGTGAGAAGTATCTACTGTCTCCAATCCAGCTCCGAGCAGTCCTAACTGGTAATCCAAGTCTTTCTTATGAATAAAGTAGGCAGAGTCAGTGGTATATGAAATTTTAAGTAGATTCCTGAAAGATGATTTTATATACAGTTGAAGTCTGTTCATAGACTGTAAAGCAGACAAAGAGAAATGAAAGTCTCTAAACAAAATTCAGTCTTGGCTTTTTGTAGATACTTAATTAGATGAATTGTAATTAGGAAGTACTATATAATTGTACTTGGTAGTCTTTTAATCAAAGTTTAATAGAAGTTGTGATTATCAATGATATTTTATTGGTCCGGTTTGTTATTAAGTAGTACTGTACTAGACTTTTTCTTTAGAGATAATGGCATACCAAAAGATCAGAGTTGGGGGCAATGGCAGTGTTCTACCTCAGACACAGATAGTGGCAGGGTACATGATCTATAGTGAATAAAATAACAGTAGTTTATTCTGCTTTTTATCCTCAGTTTTTGCTAAGGAAACCATCCAGCGATAAAATACTTTTTCCCACCAAGACAGACTGCTCCTAACACCACTCCTCCTTAATGTCACTGTGGAATAGGGAATCTTAACCAATAGACTTTCAAGATGCCCAATGATAGAATTCAGGCAACCCATGAACATAAATGGAGGAGAATGCATTTTTATTTCTGCTATCCTCTAACTGAAATTTATCATGTCTTTCTGCAGGAATGTAGGCTACAGGTCATAGTAATTACAGACTATTTGTTGCAAATACAAAATTCTTTATGGCCATAGTATAGTTGGAAAATAAAAGTTATTAGGCCTACTGCCCTTCTTGTTATTTAATGTGTTAAGAAACACAGAGATTACGCTATCAAACTTTTGTTCTTTTTATGTTTTAAAAACTAAATTTCAGTATGATTACTATCCTTTGTAATTCTGTTATTTGTATATATCATTCCAAGAAATCTTATCAGCTTCAGAGAGGTATATATAAGAAAAATAAATTAAAATTTCATTTGAAATCATATTTCATAGAGAAATAATTACAAAAACTATAGAATTTTAGAGCTTTAAAATGCTTTAGGCATTATCACATTCAACCAAATAAACCAAATAAGTCTAAAGAATTTACCTAAAATCTTAGTGAAAAAAGAGTTTGCTATCTAGTATTCAGCTGGTTTAGCTTTGGAATTACTGCATAAATGTAGAGATGTTCTTTAAAATATTTAGAACAGTCTTTCAGCCTTATTGTTTCGTATGACTTTCCCTTTTTCTATAATTACTTATGTATAGTTTCAAATATTTCATTTTATTTTCTGTCATGCTTTTATGAGAAGGTACATAATAAAAATTTCCTTTTTATGACTTATATGTGGATATTTCAGATTATGCTTTAAAATAAAAAATGTCCCTGGCCAGGTAGCTCAGTGGTAGAGCATCGGTCTGGCATGTGGCTGTCCTGGGTTCGATTCCCAGTCAGGGCACACAGAAGAAGTGACCATCTGCTTCCTCCCCCTCCCCCCTTTTCCTTCTCTCTCTCTCTTTCTCTCTCTCTCTCTCTCTCTTTCTCTTTATTTCTCTTATTTTTCTCCTGCAGCCGTGGCTCAATTGGTACGAGTACATCATCCCGGGCTCTGAGTATGGCTCCGAGGAGCCTCTGCCTCAGGCACTAAAATAGTTCGGTTGGGAGCATGACCCCAGGTGGGAAGAGCATTGGCCCCAGACAGGGGTTGCCAGGTGGATCCCCATCAGCGTGCATGCAGGAGTCTGTCTATCTCCCCTCCTCTCACTTGGAAAAAAGAAATTCTTTTAAATAAAAAAATTATAGGCCTGACCTGTCGTTAACTGGTTTAGAGCATCATCCATAAATGACAGGGTTGTGGGTTCTAACCCTGATCAGTGCACACACACGAAGCAACCAGTGAATGCACAACTGCATGGAACAACAAGTAAATGCTTCCCTACCCTTCCTCTCCTCTCTCTCTCTCTTCTTCCCTCTCTGTTTCTTAAAATAATAACTTAATAAAAATTAAGCCCTGACAGGATAGCTTGGTTGGTTGGAGCATCATCCTGAAGTGCAGAGGTTGCCAGTTTGATTCCCCTGTCCAGACACATACAGGAGTAGTTTGATGTTCTTTTCTCTCTCTCTCTTCATGCCTCTCTTAAAAAAAAGAGAAAAGAAAAAGAAATACAGCTTTTATTTAAAAAAAAATTTTTAAGACAAGTTTGAATAAAGTGTTAAAATGTAAAATATGCATGTATTGACTCTGACTAATGAATTAAATGTTGTAGATTGCAATGCCATGGAGATAACAGCAAAAGATTATCCTTCCATATCCTATTAATTGTATGTTATTAAAGGGAAGCAGTCTGTATATAAGCTTTATATGTAGAGAAAAATCAAATAGCTTAAGATATATTCTGTGTTCAATAATTTACTGCATTTTGGGGTCATTTTCTGAAAATGATGTTAAAAAGAAAGGAAATTAGAATTTTTTTATGTTCTTACTATAACCTCTTGTTATTGTGATTGTTGACTAAGTTTTAACATTTACTAAAATATATTCCTTTTAGCTTAGCATACCAGAGGATGAGCTGGGAAGCCTTAAAGAAGTCAATCAATGGTCTTATCAACAAAGTCAACATTTCTAATATAGGAATTATTATTCAAGAAATTCTTCAAGAAAATATAGTTAGAGGAAGGTAAGCATCAGTTACTTTATTTGTAGTATTTTATAGCTGTTTTTCAAAGGAACATAATACAGGGGGTCCTCGGATTACGACAGTGATGTAACCTGAATTTTGGTCTAAGTCAAAACATATCCTAGTCTAAGTCACGTACTGGTCCTAACACAGTTGTAAAATCATAGAACATAAAAATACAACTAAGCCACAGAAAAAGGAAAAAGACATAAATATACTATACTGGACACTGTATTATAGTAACAGAAAATATGACAAAAAATGGTTGTAAAAAATAATTCCTTACCTTTATTCCTGTGGTTGGCTTGCACACTGGAAGGGGCATTGCAAGGTGGGAGAGAGTGACCTGTTGGGAGGAGGGAGCTGGAGAGGCAGGAGAACCTGCAGAAGGTGCTGGAGATACTGGGTCAGGTGGGTCAGGATTGCCTAAGGAACATGCAGGAGACGCTGGAGATGATGCTACCTGTACTACAGGTGTTTCATCTCGAGAAGCAGCTGATGTAGAGGGAACAGGATCTGTGCAGGCCTCTCTACCTTCTTAAAGAATTGTTCCAGGCTAGTCTGGAAAGTTGATGACTATTTCTCTTCCAAAATCTGCATATAGCATTGCAAGGCATCCATTACAGTTCTGTAGACCTTACTGAATCTTACTGAGGACCTTACTGAGTCCTCAGCCTGAAATTTTGCCAACCCGTCCTCTACCATAGAAACACCTTCTTCCAAACCTTTGGTAGTAAATGTCTTGGATTCTGGGGTGTCTATCTCTTTCCCTTCAAT
Organism: Saccopteryx leptura; assembly: GCF_036850995.1. Classification (NCBI taxonomy): domain Eukaryota; kingdom Metazoa; phylum Chordata; class Mammalia; order Chiroptera; family Emballonuridae; genus Saccopteryx; species Saccopteryx leptura. Next base: position 66,192,296 of record NC_089509.1, on the reverse strand, counting down.
CAGCTGCTTCTCCAGCTGAATGAGGTCCTCAGCAGACAGCTCCTCTCCATGTGATGCCTGTAGCTCTGACGTTCTCAGCCTCCACCTCCAAATGAAGCTGTTTACCCATGACAACAGCCTTCTCTGTTACAGCCTCCACTGACTCCTCAAAGCCGTGGAAGTCATACACAAACTAGGGACACGGTTTTTTCCACACACCATTTAAGTTTGTTTGCTTCACTTCATCCCAGGCAAAAGCAATGTTTTGTACAGTATTGTAAATGTTTTAAGACTTCCAAAAGTCTTTGAGTGTCAGGTTCTTGTGCTTCTCAGGTGCATTAAGGGCCATAGCAACCAAACTAGTACGTCCACGTAGTCTGTAACTACTACACTAAAGGCGTAAGCCAAAACATGTCTCAATTTTTTTAAGTTTTAAGTGAAAGTCAAACTCAAAACATGTTGAGACTGTCAGAACCCAAGGATTCTCTGTACTTACCCAAACTGTAATCACTGGTTTATTTTGCTACTTTATTTCAAAGGTAGTTGAGACTATTTAAAATGTAGTTTTTATAAAAAATGTAAGCTATTAACAGATAGCCTGTACTCCACTATTAGAGGTTGTATGGAGTTTTTGCTTTTTGAGAAGCTTTGATGTGATATAATGATTTTGGCAGACATTTATTTACTGAATACTTTAAATAATTTAAACTCATGAGGAACTGTGAATATTTTAAAAATATACATGTGTGTGTGTGTGTGTGTGTGCACCAGTTTAATTTCTAATGAAAGCAAAGTGAGAATGAAGAAGATCAGTAATAAATTTTAGAAAAACAGAAAGAAATGACTTAGCATTTTCTATGTGGTTTTAAGTAGTTGGTGATGTTAAAAGGGTCTGGAAGTGGAGGTATCTTATATTCACTTTATTTATTATTATTAAACCTGAGCCTATTTATTATTATTAAACCCAAAGGCCATTTTCCCATGCCATTTTGTAAGGCCTGATTTTTTGTCTCAGAAAACATTGTGGATATATAGGTGTAGCATGCTGTGAGGGTACAGAACTGTGAGCAAGAGGCAGCCGCTGTTCTCAGAGATAGTAGAGCTCTTACATTGTACTCAGGAAGAAGCAGACACAGATCCTGGCCTGTGGTGGCACAGTGGATAAATTCCGAACTGGCGACCAGGAACCCTGAGGTCGCCAGTTCAGAACCCTGAGCTTTCTCAGTCAAGGCACGTACAAGAAACAGCTACAATGAGATGAGGCTTCCCACTCTTCTACTTCCCCTTTCTCTGTCTCTCTCTCTCTAAAAATCAATAAATCTAAAAAAAAAGAAACAGACTCAGAGAAGTTATATGGATCACTTAGATCTTTCAATTTATTAGCTGAGTTCTCTTTTCTCATTTTCTACTCTAATGATTTAGTTGTCATATCTAAACCTGACAACTATTAAGACAATGTTTTCCTGCCTTTTGGCAGTCAAATAATCATTTGTCATTATATTGCTAAAAATAACTAGTTAGCCTACTTTGCATCCCTTTCCTTATCAAATGCATATAGAAGCACGCTTATCTCAAAATGAGTTAAAATATAACCTTTTATTTTCCTAACATTGTTTCAGCATTATTTTTGCAGTGCTTTAATTGTATCTTTATCTTTCATATTTGAGTATTCTAAATTTTCATTTATAACTTTCTGAAAAAAGGCTTAAAAGATGTGAACCACCCAAATTTCTCTTCAATCACATAATTTAAAAAAAAAATTTTTTTTTAAAGCAAGAGAGAGGGACAGACAGGAATACATAGGAAGGGAGAAAGATGAGAAGCATCAACTCATAGTTGCAGCACCTTAGTTGTTCATTGATTGCTTTCTTATATGTGCCTTGACTGGGGGGACTACAGCAGAACCAGGGACCCTTTGCTCAAGCCAGAAGGCAACCATGGGGTCATGTTTGTGAGCCCATGCTCATGCTGGTGACCCAGCACTCAAGCTAGTGAGCCTGTTCTCAAGCTGACAACCTTGAGGTTTCAAAGCTGGGTCCTTAGCATCCCAGGTTGATGCTCTATCCACTGCACCACTGCCTTGTCAGGCTCACATAATTTTATATAACATAATGGAACAGTAGTGGAAAACTTACATTGTCTAAATTTAGTACTTTTGAAGCAGGCCCATTTTTCTTCAACTGTTTTAAAAATGTTAAATTATTTCTAAGAAGTTTTAAAAACTCAAATTTATGACTATATATAACAAACTAGAAGGGAGAAATTATATTTGGAGAAAAAATTTTTGAAGAAAGAATTATAGTAAAATCTGTTTTATAAAAACAAATTAAACTTTATTTTTTCAAAAGCAGTTTGTATTTATTAATAATAAAGCTTCTTCCCCCAGATCAGGGGTCGGGAACCTTTTTGGCTGAGAGAGCCATGAACGCCACATATTTTAAAATGTAATTCCGTGAGAGCCATACAACGACCTGTGTACGTTATGCATTATCCAATAAAAATTTGGTGTTGTCCCGGAGGACAGCTGTGATTGGCTCCAGCCACCCACAACCATGAACATGAGCAGTAGGAAATGAATGGATTGTAATATATGAGAATGTTTTATATTTTTAACGTTATTATTTTTTTTTATTAAAGATTTGTCTGTGAGCCAGATGCAGCCATCAAAAGAGCCACATCTGGCTCGCGAGCCATAGGTTCCCGACTCCTGCCCTAGATGAAGTGGTGAATGTAAATTTAGTCCTGATTTAACATTGTGACTATTTACCGAGGAGTAATATTATTGGATTATAAATGGGGTTTTTATTCTCCTAATTAAATTAGTGATTATTGTTGATGCTTTTTTTTTTTTAAACAGAGGCCTGCTGTCCAGATCTGTTTTGCAAGCACAGAGTGCTTCTCCAATCTTCACCCATGTTTATGCAGCATTAGTGGCAATTATCAACTCAAAATTTCCACAGATTGGAGAATTAATCCTCAAGAGATTAATTCTTAATTTTCGAAAAGGCTATCGAAGAAATGATAAGGTATATATGATGGGCTTATAAGTAGACTGCCACATAAGGACAGACTTACAAACCAGCATTAACAATAGTGAGCAATGTTGGTTTCTACATAGGAATTCTTTTTTAAAACTATATTTTGTGAGAACTATTTTTGTTTTATTAAATATCCCTGACCATTAATGATAAGCCACAAAATGATGGCTATAGCTATAAAGCAATAACTATTTTGCCAGAACTGATGCTTTTTTACATGTGTTTGTTCTTTTAACTTTAAACATTATCGTGTGTGTTACATATTTTAAATACAGTGTGTAAGCTGTAGATTCTGTAGTTAAATGAAAATTGGTTTTAGTGGCCCTGGCTGGTTGGCTCAGTGATAGAATGTCGGCCCAGCATGCAGAAGTCCTAGGTTTGATTCATGGTCAGGGCACAAAGGAAAAGTGACCATCTGTTTCTCCACCCCTTTCCTCCCCCTTTTCTTTTTCTCTTTCTCTCTTTTTCTTCCTCTCCCCGCAGCCATGGCTCGAATGGCTTGAGTAGGTTGGCCCCGGGCGCTGAGGATGGCTTCATGGCCTCGCCTCACATGCTAGCTCATTTGCCGAGCAATGGAGCAGGGAAGCCTCAGATGGGCAGAGCATCACCCTAACTTACAGGGCTTGCAGGGTGGATATCTGTCGGGGCGCACGCAGGAGTCTGTCTCTCTGCCTCCCTGCTTCCCACTTAATTAAAAAAAAATATTCGTTTTAGTTTATAGATTAACTTTTTCTCTTACCTTCACTTTTTAGCAACTTTGTCTGACTGCTTCAAAATTTGTGGCGCATCTTATTAACCAAAATGTGGTAAGTAAATCATCTTCAAAATTTGATGCCTTTTAGTGACATTAGACCACAGGCTTGATGCACATCAGTGACACATCTCTGTTTTTGTTTTGATTTTATAGTCCTTGAGAAAAGTTTCTTGGATGATATTTCAGTTTTAGAAGTATAATAAATACCTTTAATATTCTTTAATATGAAGAAGAACCAGACAGTGTTTTATCAAATTGATCTCTTACTTCTGTACATGATTACTTAAGTACATTTTTTTCAGAGAAAGTAATTTAATTTGTTTTTATAAAGCAATGAAGTTGCTATCTTCTTCACTCCTTTTCCTGTACATTGAATTCATGAGAACCTGATAATATCTGATTAAGGAGAAAAAAAAAACCTCATCCCTGCAACTACATAATATATGTAGTCAGATATTTATAGAATCAGTTTATAAAATATAATAGATTGAATAATTTTACAGGTTTAGATACAAATAATTGTGTCTTTTTATTAAGTTTTGTGTTTTTCAAAACTTTTGATTCAGCTTTTTTTACTTGAAAATAGTAAAATTGTTTTTGTTCACATTCAAAGGTTTCTTTCACTATATTATCATGTTTAATTATAGTGATAAGAGGAAAAGTTTTGAAGGCACACTTAATTCTCTAGCATTAAATATTATTTTAATTTTTTTCTGCATGAAATTCTTTCCCATTTACTCTTAGAATCCTTTTAGATTTTAGCCTAATTAGCCATATTATAACAATGATAACTTGCTGCTTAATACTAGAAAACTTCATATACCTGTATCAGCACAGCTGTATGTTTCAGTTTTTGATTTGTATTTGACTTATATTGTTGATACCTTTGGCATTGCTGCAAAACAGTTAAAATAATAAATATTTTAGATCTTCCCAACTGTGGAACAGGGCAATATTTTCTTCTCACTTGTAAGACTGTTTGTCCCTCCCCAAAAAGTAGTATGTATTTTTTATCTTGTGCTCAGTATAAAAAAGTTAATTTTCTGAGTTATGATGTAGACTTTTTCATTCCCCATCTTGCATAAATTTCTGACTTTAGAAAGTCCGTGTGTGGTGTTCTTGAACATGCTTCCTAGGGTTTTTTTTTTCATTCATAGCAAAGCTTACCAATAGAATTTTATTTTCACTCTACCTGGCATTGTTTGTAATTGTTAATTTGTGAATATGGATAGTGTAAAGTTTGATTTAGTTATAAATAAATAAATAAATGAAGATATATTCAAAACTGTCGTTACATACCAGAAACTAAGAAACTAAGATATATTTTGATAAAATAATTATTAATGTAATTTAAGAACTGTTTTTTATCTAACTTGCTGATAGAATGAGTTGGAAAATGGATACAAAGATTGTGGTCATGGAGAATTACTATTCTTCATATAGTGACTGAAAATATCTCAGATTAAAAATTAGTTATGTGGTCCTGGCCAATTGGCTCAGTGGATAGAGCGTCTGCCAGTATGCTGACATCCTGGGCTCAATCCCTGGTCAGGGCACACATGAGAAGCGACCATGAGCTTCTCTACTCCTCCCTCTCTCCATCCCCTCTTGCAGCCAGCTCAGTTGGTCTGCAAGCCACCTTGAGCTCTAAAGATGGCTTGTTTTACTCGAGCATTAGCTCCAGAAGGGAGCTGCTGGGTAGATCCCAGTTGGGGTGCATTCAGGGAGTCTATCTCCCCTGCTCTCACATAAAAAAAAAATTATTCACGATTTTTTAACTTATATTTTGAGGTTAATTATTGTTATTTTTTATATAATGTAGAAGAAGAATATTTCTTCTGGATAAGTCAAATAGTTTTATTAAGTGTAATAAATTTAGATTTTTGGAATAATCATTTGGAAATTCTTAACAAATATTCTTAAGTGAAAGAATAATTAAATCTCATATTTGGAGTATTTTTATATACATTATAAAACTTTGCTAATCATATATATATATATAACATTACTGCCAAAATCAGATTTACTAACTTTTAAAATTACTATCAATAGTAGATTTATATATGAAAAAGTATTTTCTCGTTTGTCTTTATTCTGTTTAAGGCACATGAAGTTTTATGCTTAGAGATGCTCACTTTGCTCCTAGAAAGACCGACTGATGATAGTGTTGAAGTAGCTATTGGTTTTCTTAAGGAGTGTGGCCTCAAATTAACGCAAGTGTCACCAAGAGGAATCAATGGTAAGTGTATATCCTTGTTTTGATACTGAGCTTTTGTTTCTTATACTTATTGCTTATTTTATTGTCTTTTCTTTCTGTTTAACGTTAGCTATATTTGAACGCCTTCGAAACATTCTCCATGAGTCTGAAATTGACAAAAGAGTTCAGTATATGATTGAAGTGATGTTTGCTGTCAGAAAAGATGGATTCAAGGACCACCCTGTTATCCTAGAAGGACTTGACTTAGTGGAAGAAGATGATCAGTTCACCCACATGCTCCCTCTGGAAGATGACTATAACCCAGAAGATGTTCTTAGTAAATCAGGGGTGATGGTTGGGAAGTGGGGCACCAACAAATGTAAACATAAGAAATAAACATTTACTTATAGTTTTAATTTATTTTTTAAGATGTTTTCAAGATGGATCCTAATTTTATGGAGAATGAAGAGAAGTACAAAGCTATTAAAAAGGGTATGTAGAAGTTTATTAAAGAATTTATTTTGGATAAGTAGAAGCAATTTTTATAGTTTATAATACCGACAGATACAGCTCACTGACAGCACCTAATGAAATATCTGCTCTTACTGAAGCTGCATTCCTCACGAATTTTGCATGCATTATTTTTTGGTGTAGTGCTTGTCCATAGTATTACTTCATTTAAAATAATTACATAATTTTTCTTCTTTTCCTGTATTTCAATTATGCACCCCTTAGGTTTTATCCCTCTTAAAGATTATTTATGTATTACTTATGGGCTTTATTTGACTTCACTATCACCTAAGAATTACTTGACATTCAATTTAATATTCAGTTTTGTGCTATACTTTATTATTTCTTGAGAGCAGGTTGATAGCCTTCTGATAATATCAGTAAATTGCTAGACATCAGTGCTTAATAAACATAATTGTTATTTGTATACCATTAATATATTTCAAGCATTAACTTTGGACAGATATTGGTTGTATTTTGCCTTTGCCATTACTAGCTGAGTGACCTGTTGGTAATGTAAGAAGAGTAAAATGTTCCTTGTTTGTGTAAAGATACAGTGGTACCTTGAGATACAAAGAGACCACCAACATACGAATTTTTCAAGATAAGAGCTGCGACTCAGTCTGTGTTTTTGTTCGAGGTCTGAGCAAAATTCCAAGATACGAGTCGTAATTCGGGAAGCTGCCGCTAGTTGGCGCGTTGGCGCACAGGTCCAGTATCAGCAATTTGATATACAAGTTAGTTGACTGACTTACAAGCTCGGTTACAGAACGAATTAAATTCGTATCTCAAGGTCCCACTGTACAGTGTTTTGTATTGCCACAGAGCAAGTATTTAGGCAATGATACAATTTCTTTTTCACATTTGTATTATTTTATTTTCTGAAGCTAATATTCAGGGCTACTTAAATAATTATATTTCTATGATAATTATATCCTTACATGTTATAATTATATTATTACTTTATGGATTTATTTTCCTGAATTGTGTTTTTACCTGAGAAGTACAGCTCTGAAAGCTCCTAGGAGGAGGGAACAAAGACCTGGAACTTTGTCACTCCCTACACTCCATACATTAAACATTCTTAGGGTGGAATATAGAAGTGAAAGTAAAGGTGTGAGATGCTCTTCACTTCTATGTATCATCCTGAAAATCTGGTACAGTAAATGGTTTCCTCAGGGCATTTCAATCCAGTAGCTAGAAACTATGTTTCCAAACATGGAGAACTCCTTAAACCCATTTACCCATTTTCTTTTTTGTCTTTTTTTTTTTTTAATAAACTTTTTCTGGCCTCAAAATACGCTAAATGGTTTTATGAATTATTTATTATAACTTGTCTGATTTTTTTTTTTTTTTTTTTTTGAGAAAGAGAGAGAGGGACTGACAGGAAGGGAGAGAGATTCGAGAAGCATCAACTCGTAGTTGTAGTACCTTAGTTGTTCAGTGATTGCGTTCTCGTATGCGCCTTTACCAGTGGGCTTCAGCTGAGCCAGTGACGCCTTGCTGAAGCCAGCGCATGAGCCTGTGCTCAACCTGGTGACCTTGGAGTTTCGAACTTGGGTCCTCAGCGTCCCAGGCCAGCACTCTATTCACCGTACCACTGCCTGGTCAGGCATGATTTTTTAAAAAAACTTGGAAGTTCCTCATTTGTTCCTTTAGGGTTTTGGCAGTTGGCCAGTGCCAGGAAAGAAGCACCTTCTCTGAGTATTGCCCTTCTTAATCTCTTTGGTCTGAAGATTGCTTTCAACTATTCAAAATTATTGAAGACTCCAGCAGGCTTTTGTTTATAAGATTATCAATTAACATTTACTTCATTAGAAACTAAAACTGAGAATATAAAATATGTTATAATAATCTAGTGCATGTTAACATTTTACATATATTTATGAAAATTACACAAAGACATTTAATATGAAGAATGGCATGTTTTTATATTTTGTACTGTTTAATGTCTGGGTTAATAGGAAACAGTTGGATACTCATTGTTTCTGATTTCAGTCTGTTGCAGTAGGTTGTTTTGATTGGAATATATGGAAAAAAAAATTAGCCTCACACAGATATGTAGTTCAAAAAGAAAGGAGTATTTTAACAGCCATTTCAGATAATGGTGTGTACTCCTCCTAAACACTATGCCAATATTTAATAGCTAGTAGTATCTTAAAGATAAATTATGTGAAATCTTAAACAACACATATGAATTTTCATATTCTGTTAATTTAAAATCATTTGACCTGTCACTTTGAATAGATATTTTATCAATGCATGATTTTGTAACGTTGTGTTGGTCATTTGAAAGATACCATTTAACTAGGTTATGCACATTTTCCAAGTGTTAAACACCTTAACATTATCAAAATTAAATTAACAAGTTAATATCAAGAAGTCACATGTATTACTATTATCACCTGTCTTGTCAGAAGAGTTTTAAGTTTTGGGAAGCTACCAAGCTCACACAGACAAACACAGGTTTTCCAAAATTCTAATTTTCTCTGGAAAACTCTTAATTTTATCATGGTGGCAGAGTCAATTCTAGTTCTTTTCCTTGAAGTGACAGTCTCACTTTGAGTAAATGTTTGCCAAATACCGAACAACTATACGTTGTGAGCCGTTCTTTGAAGCAAAAATGAAGAAGAGCTGATTCACCTTGCAATGCAAATGATCATATAAGTATTTTTCCTTGAGAGGACCATCTTCTTACATCTATTTTTAACAGCAGTTCTATATTTGAGCTTCATGTTTTGTTACTCAGATTATTATCTATAAAGGCCTATATTCAAGGGCTGAGATTTAATAAAATCAGTAATTTTCTACTTCTTCAGGGGCATTGTGAAGTGAAGCTGTTTTCTCCCCTACTACAAGAGTGGCAGCCGTAGAGAGCGCCACTGCGAATGCAGTGTGATGCTTGGATTTGTGCTCAGTTGCAGCAGTTTTAACCCCCATTGCTTTTGGACCATATCGTTGTGGGTGTCAGCCACAGTGTAAGGCAGATAGTGTCTTGGTATTATCGTGAAAATAGTTTTAACCTCGCAGACCACTGGACAGGTGTCAGGGATTCCCCCCTGGGACTCACAGACCATACTTTGAAACCACTGCTTTTATTTGGTTGATGAAATCCAATTGTCATTATGTGATTTCAGTAAGTTGATTCTAAAGTGAAAGATGAGGAGAGGATGAGGTACATGACTAGACAATTCATTTGACCTTCATTTTTTCATAAAATATTCTTGTAGAGCTGGCATAAAAAATTGGCCACAGCAGGAAGTGGGTACAGCTTTAGTAATTAGCACCTTGAGTGACTCAAGTGTACTTGTGTTTTAGTTCTTAGAGCATTTGGGAAAACAGCAGGAGTGCCTTTCTTCCTACTATTGAATACTAAATAGTTTCCTCTGTTAAAAGTCTGTCTAAACCATGTTATATAATAATAAACTAGATACTTTGGATTATTTCTTAAGTCACATTTGCTAGAATATTCTTGAGATTTGTTTGTCAGCTAAGGGCTGAATGACAACTGCATATTTGTAAAATGATTTCTTCCTGATAGTATGAAGTGCTCTGCTAACATGAAATATTACATGTGGTTCCTGATTTACACTGCTTACTAATTAGAGAGACATTAAAATTTTTCTTAAAATGACCTGGCTCCAAACTTTTTATTAAAAATTCTCTGAGTAAAATAGAAATGAAAAAAATGAAGTGTTGGCCAGGTTTGCAAATCTTTTATCAGGCACACACCATTGGACAAAATATAATTTTAGTTTTTGTTATTTGTTTACTCTTAATATCATGACTGTCCTTGTTTAGTCTCTTATTTACATCACTGTTTTCACCCAGTTCTGAATGTGAGTTATATTTTAAGAAGTAGTAGTCTAGGCCCTGGCCGGTTGGCTCAGCGGTAGAGCGTCGGCCTAGCGTGCGGAGGACCCGGGTTCGATTCCCGGCCAGGGCACACAGGAGAAGCGCCCATTTGCTTCTCCACCCCTCCGCCGCACTTTCCTCTCTGTCTCTCTCTTCCCCTCCCGCAGCCAAGGCTCCATTGGAGCAAAGATGGCCCGGGCGCTGGGGATGGCTCTGTGGCCTCTGCCCCAGGCGCTAGAGTGGCTCTGGTCGCAATATGGCGACGCCCAGGATGGGCAGAGCATCGCCCCCTGGTGGGCAGAGCGTCGCCCCATGGTGGGCGTGCCGGGTGGATCCCGGTCGGGCGCATGCGGGAGTCTGTCTGACTGTCTCTCCCCGTTTCCAGCTTCAGAAAAATGAAAAAAAAAGAAAAGAAAAGAAAAGAAAATAAAAAAAAAGAAGTAGTAGTCTAATAAAGTGTTCATCTTACCAGTTTTCATAAAGGCTTTTAAACTTGTAACTTTTGTTTTACATATAGAAAGTCTTTAGATTGAGTGTAGTGTTCTATTTAATATGTATACATTTTAATAAAAATCACATTGGTGTTTATTTAAAATGAATGCTAAGTTATACAATTGTTTCTTCTCTCTTTTTTGTCTTTCAAAAAACATTCTTAGCCTACATTCTTGTTTTTTATGTCAAACCTTAGCTTTTTGTAATAGACTATCTTCTTTCTGATGGTGAACTAAGAATTTTTTGACTATAATATGCTCTTGCTCTTTTTCACCCCTTTCTTGTTTTGTAGTTACTTTCTGCCTGTGAGAAGAATGACAAGCGGCTCTCTCTAGTTAAAATAGTTTTAATGCTTCCTGATGACCTACACAAAAACAGGAGGCCTGTATGATTGTTTTATTGGTTGATAAACTTACACCATTGATAAACTTACACCATTATGGATTTCAGTGAACTGAGAATTATCTTCACAGAATGAAATGCATGAGTATCACTTGCTCTTTAATATTTTCCTAAATTTACTTTGTTCTTTTAGAAATTCTTGACGAAGGAGATAGTGACTCAAACACTGACCAAGATGCTGGAAGTAGTGAAGAAGAGGAGGAAGATGAGGAAGAGGGAGAAGAAGATGAAGAAGGTTAAGTATAGTTTATTTAAATAATACTGTAAAATACTCTGAAATTAAATTAATTTTAATGTAATTCTCTAAAACAATGGTTTTCGATCTGTGGGAGTTAGGAAAATTGCTACTGGCATCTAGTAGGTAAAGGCTAAGAATGCTGTTAAACATCCTCAAGTCACAAGACTGTCCCCCAAAAGTGTTTTCAGCTCTGACTGTCAGTATTGCCAGGGTTGAAAACCCTTGCTCTAAAAGTAGTAAATCAGGAAGTTCATTTTTAACATCAGCTTAATTTTAATTTGACATTTTATGTTTTTGATTATAAACTGTGAAAAGGTGTATTCATGTTGAGTGCATATAATTTATGTTACCCTGGAATTAATGTGACAGATGAGAATGACTAGATATTTGCTGTTCATTTTGGCAAAATAGAGTGGGGAGGCCAAAATCTATATTTATACAAAAGCAGGCATGATGTTCTTCCTATTCAGCTTTGACTACATTATATTTCACAGCAAAATAAGTTCACTACTTTGCTAGAGTCTCAGTTAAAACATCATAACATGCCTACCCTGGTTACTGTTTACTTGTATTACATATTAGAAAATGTTCAAAGTTTATCTTTCTCTTTTAGAGCATAATGTATTTTAGTTCTGTCTTAGAGCATAATTGCTCTTCTATAATTATATTTTATAAAAATAAGTTTAATTTTTTTATTTTCTTATTTAAAACATCTTGCTATTCATGTACTACATTTTACTTTTTAATTTCTTTGTTTTATGTGAAAATACTATTCAAATAAAACTGATTAGATATTTAACAGGAAATTTTTGAAGTTTGACAAATATATATTTATATTGGACCAGTCCAACTTGTCATGATAATCCCAGTGTTGTCTGAAAGTGGTAACTAATGGTTAGAAATACATTCTCCCAAATTATGAAGCTACTACTATTTAGAACTCTAGAAATAATGTTTTACCAAACTACATTGTGAGTGCAGCCTTTAATAGTGTCTAAATGAACTAGTGACACAGAAAAATAGTTTTCCTGTCTTGGTTCTGGACTTTGATCTAACAAAACTGTAATTAAAGTACTTTAAGATACAGCAAAACAGAGTTGAAATAGTTGGTTTGAGTTCTACAAATGCTAATTCACACTGTAGAAAAGAATATTGTTGCCCTAGCAGCTAGGATAGCTCAGTTGGTTGGAGCATTGTCCTGAAGTGTAGAGGTTGCCAGTTGGATCCCTGGTCAGGCACATATAGGAACAGATAAATGTTTTTCTCTCTCTCTCTCTCTCTCTCTCTCTCTCTCTCTCTCCCCCCTTCTCTCTCCCTTTCTCCCTCCCTCCCTCTCCCTCCCTCTCCCTCCCTCCCTCTCTCTCCCTCTCTCCCTTTCCCTTCCTAACTTGTTGACATCAATAAATTTTTAAAAATTAAAAAAAAGAATATTATTATTAAACTCATAGACT